>NC_064533.1:46488428-46655928 GCF_023856365.1 Brienomyrus brachyistius | reverse complement strand
TATGTATTTAAAATATTCAAAATATTTCATAAAATACGTCGTTTTATTTATTTATTTTCTGTCATTTTAAGAACCTTCTGCACCAGGCTTACAGGCTTTTAAATATAGCCCATCGCCATCATTGACTAGATCAGGGGTGGGCAATCTTATCCAGGGGACTCCCTAATTAGATTATTAATTAGAGGACTGACAGGCTGAAGAGTCCTCACACCTGGGTTTGAACAGCTGACCTAAAGGTTATCCCAAAAAGCCGCATTCACACCGGGCCTTTGCGGACATGACCGCCCACCCCTGGGCTAGATGCATGTAAATCATGTGACACATCCTGCTGGGCCCAGCTTGCTCCTTGTGAACTTCATTTTCGCATGATCAGTAATCCAAGGAAAGAAGCTGCTTTGCTGCTCGGCACAAGTTGCCTTAACATAAAGTAGTACAGAATGTAATAAAATATACTATCAGATGTTGCCGACTGAACGTCATTATAGAACAGAGAAACGGAGCAATTAGCAAACAGCGGTGCTGTGCTCTGGAACCTGTGAATTAACTTGCTAGCCTGCTAGTGGCATTGTAATTAATTTCAACAGACATGCTCAGGCAGTGGCATCTTGCGGTTTGTCATATATGGAAGCCTTCGTTAGCGATAAATCAGACTGGCTACTTTTGTTCCTAAGGACAACATTTTATTTCTATCAGATAAAAGTAGGAGTTTTTATAGCCACTGAGCCTATGTAAAAGGGAGACCCCACTACACTAAGCCTATGTAAAAGGGAGACCCCACTACACTGAGCCTGTGTAAAAGGCAGATCCCACTACACTGAGCCTGTGTAAAAGGGAGACCCCACTACACTGAGCCTGTGTAAAAGGGAGACCCCACTAGTGACATCGCTTATTACATGCATGGTCCCATTTTTGTTTTTTTGATTGTATATCAAAAAAAAGAAATAAAATAAAATTCTTTATTCTATTCTTCTTTGTGTTTGCGCATGTTCAGCACCCTACTGTAAAACTAAGCAGGAGTTCACGCATGATGATAATTAATTTAAGAAAGCATTGCTGTGCCTCCTTACACGTGCACATGCACAGACCAGCACCCAGCCAGCCACCGCCGCTAACTCTGTGGGAAACACTGGGTATAAATTTAGTGTATAACGGTTCTGAAACCAGCACCAAAACCGTGAGACAGATGTTCGCGATTTCATACTGTGGAACCGTGATATTTTGTATGCTCAAATTACGAATTATTAGTATTTTGATTAAATACATATTATAACGCCAGTATTTTGTGTTGTATTTTGTTACATTTGCAAGTCTTTGTAATTTGTAACTAGATCTTTTTTGATGTATCTGTGCCCATCTCTGACAAGGCTGGGGTACACCCTAGATGAGATGTCACTCGATTGTAGGGCACATACACCCACATGGGCAATTTACAGGCAATTTTAGAGATGCCAGTTTTCCAGACTGCATGTCTTTGGACTGTGGTAGGAAACAAAAGAAAGCCTGTGAAATGGGGGGAAGTAAAATGCCGGTTTCTGTGGTGGTGTACTGCTGTACCTGGGAAATTACCATGATCTCTTTTCAAAAAGAATTTAAACTGTAGAAGAATGAGAGAAGATGAGGCACAATTACAGGGCAGAAATCGAGGGCAGGTGGTGTGTAGCCTTAGTTTAGCACTTACATTTTTGTGATTTATTACTGAAGGAGCTCTAATTAGCTTCATAATTTTGGCTTGTAAACTTTTCCAGGCAAGTCTTTTCATGCTCTGATAACCATGTGGTGCCCATCAGTTTAACACAAAACACCATCAGAACAGCATTTTATTGTCACATGTTAGAGTCATAATTATATGCTTCCTGTCAGTGGTGTTCCTGAATAACTGTAAGCTGTTTTTGTTCTACACCCAACACCCAGAACATGTACAGTTCGGGAAATGGTTTGCTAGGTAGGAAGGTTACCTTAAGATAAGGTTATAGGTTGGCACAGGAATAAGTTATTAAATGTCATAGCTTTTACTATTTTGCTAGTGAATTCTGGTGAATCAGATAACTGAAGAGCAAATTTCCATAATTCACTTAGTCCATTTTTTTCTTGTTTTTCAGATGAGTCCACCAGTGACCTGAAGTCAGGCTTCCTCGTAATATGTGTCAGTACTGGGAACATCACTTACTCAGTCCTCATGTAATCCGGCAAAGAACTTTTAATCTCCAAAATTCACCTAGTCCACAGAAATTTTCCCCAACGTGTCATGTGGACTGAGTATTGGAAATCTGCTCCTTAATTTCTCAGTGAGGATTAGACTGATCTTCAAACCTTATGACAGTAGTATTCTAGTTTTACTGCAGAGGTGCTCTGAGTAACCACAGAGGTAGCAATAAAGCAGAGGCAGAGATTTCAGGTCCAGAGAGTACACATCCAGACCAAGATTTTGTTTCAACCAACCAGTTGAGTACAATGTGACTGTAACTCTTTATACTCAACTGGTTGGTTGAAGCAAAATCTTGGTCTGAATTTGTACTCTCTGGACCTGAAATTTCCACCTCTGCAATAAAATATCGTGTACTAACCATAACGCCAAATCTACTGTCTAAATTCATCATACTGTACCACTCGTTCCTCATCACTCATTTTTCGTCATCTAGTTCACAAAAAAAAAATTCATTCTTAAAGCAAACGTCAGGTACTGGATGGCTGAAAAAAAAAACACAAGTACAATTTACTTTGTGATATTTTTCCATTCTCAGGTAATCATGGAGCCAGCTGTCCACCTCTGAAAAAAAGTCACTGAAATTCCATGATATTATATCTCTCTACACTGGTTCAGCACAGCAGGTAGGAACAATGTTCTGTGTCGTTTCTTTCATTTATTTTCCCCACTATCTTCCTCTGTGTTTTTCTCATGGACTCCCCTACACCTCAGTTTGTAGACCTTCCAAAACGTAACGCAAAATCTGCGGTAAGAAAACAGAGTGCGCTCGCTGGGTCTCTGCCATGCTCTCTTTGCAGGCCGGATGGCCGCAGTTTTGTATCTGACGGCATTCGCTGTTTACATCCACTGCCTATACTCACCCTCGCTCACCGGGAGCGTAAATGTAAGAGTCCTCACGTACATTTTCTACTGCCAGTACATACAGAACACAAATGGGGGAAAAAATAACTCAGGAGGAAACAACATACACAATCAACAAAATCCAGCAAGTTTTAAAAATAAGAAATGTGTCACCTTGGTATAACACCATGCTTTGTTGGTACATATTTATCGGCGTGCATATGTATCATCGCTTAAAGTGCCAAAAGTCCATTTTTTCTCTGATTTCCCCTTTGCTGGATTGGGAACAGCCCTGTAGTTCTCATCCAAACGCTTAATGATATTTTTTTTCCAAGTGCGGCGGAAAGTTGGGTGAAGACAGAGTGACGATGCTCATAAGCTGGACTCCTTAGATGCACAGCTGCAGTGTATATGTATTATTACTATTGATATACTATAACCTAGTCATGCAATGATACCGATTTTCATACCAGTTATGAGTACCGATACTTGCTTTCTGTGGTGCACATGCAGGGAGAGTCTGCATTACGGTAGAACGCACACTGTTCTGGGTTTTGCCCGGGCTAGCACTCAATGAACACTTCCAAACACATATTTACAGCTCCTCTCCCATATTCTACTTGGACAATCCTAATTTATATGGCCCGAGAATCATAGTGCTTGGGACTCTCTGTCCGCTCCATGCTAGTTTGAGAGCAAATCACGAGGCTAATTATCCATATATCTAATGACCCAGGCATTGATTCTCAGTCTAATGCATTTTTGCTAGTGCTTCTGGGACAGTGGGGCTCTGTGTGGATTGAAGAGTATTCATAAAAGCCTGCACAGAATTCAGCTCTGGTTTTATAGTAACCAATATCCATTTTCCAGGTAGGACCTAATATTAGTCTAAGTTGGCACAAAGTCCTTCTTTAATATGCATCCATTTCAAAGGTATCTGTGGATCAATGAACACTGATTTTCATACCCTTCTGTGAAAGGAAATTATGGCCCAGCTTAGAAGTGGTGCTTCATGAGGGTCTCAGTAACATGCTGACTCACCGGGTTCTACATACGTAAATCACTGGGTGTGGACATTTATGTCCTGGACTCTGCTGAGTGCCTTATGCAATCTCACAGCAATGTCACGATCACCATGGTGATAATACGGCCACAATGCCATGGCGAGATCACAATCACCATGATGATGGCCAATGTTGTGAGGACACCTTAAGATGTGAAGCAACTGAGCAACTCTGCCATGGACACAGAGCAGGTAAGAGTCAATCATATAAAAGAGGGTGTGTGTGTTTGTGTGTGTGTGTGTGTGTGTGTGTGTGTGTATGTGTGTGTGTGTGTGTGTGTGTGTGTGTGTGTGTGTGTGTGTGTGTGTGTGTGTGTATGTGTGTGTGTGCTGTGTTCCTTATTTTACTTCTAAAACTTCTTTGGCACATGAGTTTTGAGTTGGCACACAAGCACATTTTATACATTGAGCGAAATAGTTCCGAAAACGATACAACCGAAATTCTATGTTTATAGTCAAAGAAGTGAAATGTCTGTCTCAAGCATGTTCGGTAGCATAATAACAGCTACCAAGATGAACACAGAGAATCCAGCGGCATATCAAATTCATTTTGTATAATCCAAGTTCAAAATCCGATTCCGCTTGCTTGTTGCATGGCCATCATTATGAAACATGATATTTTAATAAAGTATGGAACAATGGAACAAGGTTGTTTTGTTTTCATTAATCATGTTTTAGGGAAATTAATTGAGGCACAATAAGGGGAGGAAAGATGAAGTCATTATGTCAGATTTATTCATATAAAGGTTTCAAAGCTGGAAAACTGTTTTGGAAAAGCATGGAAGTAAAAAAGAAGAAAGAAAACTAAGGAAACTGAAAATGGGAACAGAGAAAAAAATAAAGAGCGACACATAGAACTCAGAGCCTTTCATCATACAAAATACATGAAAGAAAATTTCTACCGAGACAAAAATTTGAATTAGCATTCTTGAAACAACACTGGTCTTTCTTCAAGTGATATGCTATTCTTTTCTCAGAATACCAATCATAATATTGAGAACAATAGAAAAGTGATGGAGTTAACTCGCTAGCGAGTTTTTTTTTTTGTAATTTTGAGGAAACTTTTAATAACTATGTGTAACGGTTTGAATATTCCTGTAGAGGACACAAGTGTACTATGAGTCCCCTTCACTAACGTGACTAGAAGGCGTCCCCAAAGCCCTTTACATCATGTACTTTGATAGAAATTCATTAGACCTGAACCACTGCCGTTCGACTGCAATGATGGTTGTACATCACAGCAGAGCACAGAGCAAAGGTTTGTCCCTCAGTGTCCAATCTGTCCACGGACATTCAAGGTGGACAATCAGATTCAATGGTCTGTCAAACACCCACATTGCTGAACAGCGGTTGTGTGTGTGTGTTGTGTGTTCTTTTCATATAGACGTAGTTACTTTGTAGTACGATATTCAGTGTTCCTTTAGTTCAGCCTCTTTGGAAAAGATGCTTTTGAATGCAGAGTACTGTGGTGTTAATGAGTACAAGGCGATAACAGACTGTTGAATCATTGTATGTTTCTCTGTTTGCCTTTAATTTTAGTGTTTATGGTGCAACACAGTAACAAAGGTTAGGAAACAATAAAACATTGAAATATAAAGACGTTAAGTGAACAGACAAGCTATACTGATGAGGGCAGTCTCCTTCACTAAAATAAAGTCACTTCTATTCCAGATGAAAATACCTTGATTTGCCAATTCAGATCAAACACACATGACGGCAGCACAGCTCTGATCTTTCTACGTGTGACACCAGGATTCTTTTCTTTACTTTCTTGATTTGTTTATCGCCATTATCAGCACGATGGCTGCCTATTTACAATATTGAAATCACAGATTTACCCTAAAGACCACAATGAAAATGCAAAACTCACCCTCTCACCAAGAGGAGATAAATTCCTCATAGGAGGGTTCTGGCTAATGGTCAGCCTCAGATTACCTACATTTATGTCTGCTTCCCTCTATAGCACATAAAATGGCTCATATTGCATTCTTGCCTCCTCAAAGAAAAGCTAAAATGAAAGAAATGATGTTCAGCATAATTTAGATGTTTAGGATGTGGTAAACAATTTTATTTTGCTATAATATTAATTGCATGCAATGCAACACACACTGAAACCTGCCAAAATACAATCTCTTCAATCAAATACTATTCTAAATCCAGTCCACTGCAATGATGCGATGTTATGCAGTCTGTGGGACATGCACATTGACAACTGCCTTGGAAATGATAGTCTTACCTTCCAGGCTGAAAAAAAAAATCTGTTGGAAAGAAACAGCAATAGCTTATTTGAATTCCATCTCAACACTAGAGTTGTTCGGACATAGCAGTACGCAACCACTGACTGCATGCATCCTTCTTCCTGCATTTTGCTGAGAATTTATTTAGGTATGTTTGTTTTCAGGGGAGAGAATATTTTTGCAAAAAGTCTTCTTACTAAGAAAAATTGCTGTTTTGGCAGACAGAAACAATGAGCAACCAAAGGAAGTTAGGAAACAGCTCATTTTACACATACACAGACTAGGGTCTGCAGTTACTCAAAGAACCAAACATCTAGAACAGGGGTTTGCAGTCTTATCCACCAACTGCTGCAGTGTGTGCAGGTTTTTGGGATGACATTTGGTCAGCTGTTTAAACCCAAGTGTGAGGACTCTTCAGCCAATCAGTCCTCTAATGAGTAATCGAATTAGGGCGTTACAGCGAAAACACACATACAGTACACGGCCCTTTCTAGATAAGATTGCCCACCCCTGATCTAGAATATGTACACATCATTCAGCATAAGCAGGGATGTGCACTGGGGTGTGGTATACACTCTAAAAAATATACTATTTACAGCAATTGTCCAAAAAATAATTGTTACTTTTTTCTAAGTTTTGCAGTTGTCTCGAAGGTCAAAAATAAAGATAGAAATATCCTTGTACATACCAGAAATTGATGTTTTTGCCTTATTATTTTTTTTATTAACTATAAACATTGTGTTAATTTCACTCTGAGAATTACATGCAATTATGACACAAGCACCAAAGTCGCATGTCGTCATACTAAGATAAGAAAAAGATAAACAACAATCTCATTGAAATTGTGTCACTTCAAGCACATTGTTTTCAGTTTCCCGTCACTCCCAGTGAGTTTCTCCCATGATCACCTGACCCCAGAGGTGTGCCACCTTTAACACACCTGTCAGTGCCCAAAGTTCTGCTGCTTCATCTGACACATAAAACACCATCCCACCATTGTGATTAAAGCAAATTAGATGCTCTAGCTTATGGAGTCTCTTAACGAGAGCTCTGCACGGCATCGCCAATGGATGATATTAATTATGATACTTTTGATTAGAATAAGAGGTCTAATCAAGAGCTTGCAGGATGACAGACACAATAACAAGACATTAATGAGGCCTCTTCAGGCTCTCGGGAGCAGGAGAGTGAGGTGCCGTTGAAGCTCAGCTGCAGATGATGAGTCAACCACCCCAAGCTGAAGGCCACAAGATCCCGGGGGTAGGTGCAGACAGCCCCAGCATGTCAGCCTAATCCCAAGGGTTAGCCACTTCTTAGCAGTTTAGCATAAATGTTCTTGACTCTGAGCCAACAGGAAAAAAATAACAAAGAACGCTAACAGACCACAGCCCCTGGCCTGTCCACCCCCCTGCTTGCACCGTGTGTTTCCACAAAGGGCATGAACTGCACAGCATGTGATGGTGGACAAGCAAACACGCATATTAGTAACAAACTGCATAGTCCTTCGATTAATTTGTGGGCTGTAGACTGGAAGCCAGAGCTCCTGTGATCGCCAGCCATTTACTGCCATCCCTGCCGTTATCCGACTGCTTCTTCCCATTGACTAATGCTTACCACTGCCAGAGATTCAGGGGCACTAAAATGCATAGACTTACACCGGCTGAAGCCCGGGAGCCCTACGACCCCTGATCAATAAACACTGACCCCCTACACCATCGTTGCCTCCCCCTGGCCGATAAACTTACACTGTTGTAGAAAATAGTATGGTGGTATTAACACTGCCATGTTAACGTGCCACTGCATATGGTGCATCAGCCATTCCTCAAGGAAAACAAAAAATGCTTTTGGACCATTTTAGCTTTTTAACTGAGCTACATAACTGACCTGTATGGCCAAGGGCATAACTTCCGTTTGATCATTGGGGGGGGTTGAGGTCTCCACCCATTTAAGAGAATCCAGCCGGTTGTAGTCGCTGGTTTTGATTATTTGGGGGGTTATAACCCCCCCCATCCCTCCATTATCTGTGGCTAATTGCTTGGATTTAAAAGCTCCTTGGGATGTTGGACATGAAATAGCAATGGAGCTTGGTTTTGCAAGAGACATTGATCAGATTGTATGTTCGTCTGAAGCATAGAGATTGTTTTACAAAATATGACTTTTTTTTCCAGACTTCCACACAACAGCCAGCGGAGCTGTTTTCGTCCTGCTCACCGTCCATTTATCCGAGAAGAAATGTGTCATCAGGTTGTAGCAGCTTCAGGAAATGTAATTTTATACTACAAACACAAACATACAACAACTGGGAGAGACAACCAGGTGGCGATAAAATATACCAAAGGGAACCACCCCCCCCCCAGCTGGCAGCTCAGTATACCAAGGGGGACTTCCCCCCACCCCGCCCCAATCAGCAACAATATATACCAAGACTCCCCCTGGACTGTGGCAGCAAAGTATCAAATTGGGGCTGCTTGACAGCCAATGTCTGGGCTGCTTTTTTGTATAGCAGTTTATGGGCTGGCTGCACCTGGGAAGTTCTCCGCACTCTCGTTCCCTAGCTTCTCCTTGCAGGAGTGATGCACAGCTAAAAAAGCATCAAGAATCACCAGGAAATGTAAACAAAACATGTTAAATATTTCTTATTTCTTGTTTCAACTATAGAATGCTGGGAAACTGTGATTAGTGATTATTTATTAGTTGTGCCCACCCCATGGGAGTAAATTACTGGGGGATCAGGGGGTTGTACCCCAAGTAATCAGAATCAGCCAATGTGCACCCCCCCCCCCCCCCCCCCCCCCCAATGTTCAATCCAAAGTTATGCCCACCCCTACAAAAATATTGGTACGTTCTGTTTGGTTCACATGTATACAAGTCCCACGATGTAATCTCCTTCCATGCCATTGTTTTTCCCACTTAGATAAAAACAGACATTTTTTTCTTCATCTACTGTAGGAACCCATTTACATTATCCCAGCTACCCCATTAGATGCTGATAAGTTTTTGATGATCTTCTATGAGACAGGCCCTCAGTAATGAGAGGAACCATGTATATTCTTTCTGCTCCCAAAAAAATGGTTTTATGAGTAGTTGATTCCGCATTCATCATCTCTGTTGTTGTAGGAAAAGCTGAATGTTATGAAACCAAAAACAGACCTTAGTAAACACAAAGACAACAGGCCTTCCATAAAACTTCGAGCTCCACCATATCAAAGATAAATAATGTGGTTTCTCAGACCGGCCCGTTGATCCCACTATGCCCTGCTCTGGAACAGCAGGAATCTTTCTTTCTACTGAAGGAGGCAGATGATCAAAGGTCTACTGTATAGCAGGAGAAAGACTAAAGAAGCATTTGTTAGGAGCCAATTATGCTTATCGTAGAACAGGAATCAGGGCACATGTATCCATGACACGTCCATTATTCATGTATTACATTTTAAAGCAACTCAGTGTTTCAGTTTTTTAAAGGATGATGAATTAATGCATAATTCAGATGGGAAACCTTATGTCCTCATTGTTTGACATAAAAACATGCAGCAAGATTGTTTTGTAACTTGTTTTGTCGACGCAACTATCTGTATTATTACTGTCAAAGGCAGGATGAAAGTATGAGGAACTGCAGGAGTGATGAATCAAGGTGGACGTGTCGGGCTCCGCTTGGCGATGGGGTGCTTTGCTCTCCTTGCAGGAGGCAGTGTGCTGCCGTCTGCTTACATGAAGGTCTGACTTTCTCCAGAAAGTGGAGAGTGTGGAACGGAATGTGCGGAAATCAGCATGTGGAGCAGATTTTATTTAACAGGTGAAGATCTTATTTAATAGGTACAAATGAAGAGAATAGGAAGTATGTAAGACATGTTGTGCACATAAGTTACAATCATCACAGATTTATAATTTGTCTGTCTTATATGGCTACATGTCAATGAAGATTGGGGCATTTACAGGCTCAGTGGAATAAGCCTCTGTAAAGTTTGCCGTCTGAATCTGGCCTTGGTAAAATAATCATATGTCCAGGGGCCCTTAACCCCCAGCTACAGGGGCCCCACAGGTGACTGACCCTGCACTGTGACCCGCAAGCTTCCTCATCTACTGCAGCATTCATCTACTTACCTGTACATATTAAAATTTGAATGCACAACTCAATGGCACTTCAGCATGCGGAAGACAAATATTTCATGTTCGTTTATGAACTTCCTGTTGTTTTAATAATCTTGGAAAAGTGTTTTTATCACGATGTTTAATATTAAAAAATAGTCCTGTCATCCTGTCTGGCATACACAGTTGGATGATAGGATAGATATGTGAATGGGACAAATAGATTTATTAATATAGTGCAGAACTTGCATTCCTCAAATCATAAAATGCCTGTCAAGGTTAATCTGCTGGGTGCTCTATTACACACCTTTATTCACAATAAAGCTGCTTATTAGTGTAATGTATGGTTGTATTTCATCGTTATTAATTTGATCCTTGAAGATGATTTATAATATGCTGTAAGGCCTTCATTACTTGGTAGGCACAATGAAATGAATGTGATACATAGTGGATTTGCTCTGTGCCATTAGAGAAAGCTAGGGAGACGACTCTGTGTTAATGGTTTACTTCTGCAGACAGTGAAAAAGGGTCCAGCGGGGGGGGGGGGGGGGGGGGGGGGGGCTTATGTTTCCACATCGTTTCCATGGAAGGTGACACGTGCTAATCAGTCGAACGCACAATAAAAGGTGACCGATCAATTTTTATGTGAGATACAATAGTTTCCTCCACACCCCATAAAAATCCGTGAGTCAATTAGAAAGTCTTGTATTCGGTAAGTTGATTTCACGACGTGAAGTTCCGTTGTTTATGTTTATTAAGAACGAAGTGGTAACATGAATATAAACCGGTGAAAAGCTTTATCATTAAGTGTTGGCTGACTAAGACCAAGCTGGCTATTTGTAAGGGCTGTTTACCGTCTTTCTGCTGAGGGTGTCATTCTCACCAGTGTATCTGCTTGTCATTGCATGTGAAGTATAGATCATAGATAGTTTCCTTCTGGTAAAGTGCAATGGACAATTACAAATGGGCAACTAACAAAGCCTAGTGCATATAGAGTACTGTGGAAGAAGACTTAGACAGTCAAAGAAAATGTTTAAAGAAATTTATCTGCATAGTGTATATTTGCTTAGAAAAAACGTGCAATTTTACATTGGAACATAAGCAAATAAACAGTAACATTAAGTCAGTCCTGCTACAATGCACGATATCACACTGCAAATGTGTTCTTAAGAGATTGACGTATTAGTACCCAAGTCCAATACAACACGGAATCGCGTTTGTATTTGTGAGATTTTCAGTTGGAAAAAAGCACTATACAAACCACAAAGCAATATGGTCTTAGCGAGAAACACAACTTGCAACGCAAAAACAGCTATCCATGCAAATGACAGTGATGTTAGACTCGTGAATGAATCGTTCTTTCGAACTGGTTCTTTTCAGTGAATAAATTGAACCAGTTTTCAAATCTTCAAGAATCGAACTTTTTGTATATCCACGCAATACACGTCTTAAGATTCTAAAAAAAAAATCATATAACAATACAACAACTTTTAATTCACTTAAATTTGTATTCGTAGGCTGCAGCCATGTTGCCTTCAAGTGCCCCTCTGCATACCATAAGCCAGTGTACAGTATTTGTGCTGTGTGCTGACCTGGATGCTTGGTGGCTACGGTTCACTACTGGGCGATATGGACCAAAAGTCATACCTTGATAATTTTTAACTGAACAGCCATATACCATATATATCTCAATATTTTTGGGTGAGAGACAGACAGGGAGAGGAGAAATAGGTGAACTGGCGGTGTTGTAACATTTCATCCCACCTACAGTATGAAAACATCCCACTTTTGGGTACTGAGCATGCACACAACGAAATCACGCCCCTTTTCTCGTGATCAAAGAACTTTCATAGATTTTAAATATGTTATTAAATACATTTATCACACTTAACCATCAGATTTATATCGAATTAACTGAAAAGGGTTCCGTAGGCTATATAATGAGTCTTCTTTGCTTGCATATTTATGAAACCACATCGTTATATTTTCTTTAAGTATTTTAGTCTATCGAAGTTGGTTACCCAATATTTTATGAAGCTAGGATACTCTGCTGCAGTATTGTCTATCTAGTTCTAACACTGGTAATAAAATCTGATAAGGTTTTTCAGTCTGTCGCAATGCCTGTTTATATTACATTCGGTATTTTTTTATGTTATTTATTATTTTTGGAGCCGATAAAAATTATGATATCGATATAAACGGTTTTGTCTCATTCTATATCTCGTATAACATATCAATAAATCTTAAAAATTAGATATATTGCCCAGCCCTATTCCCGAAAACAACGCGTCATGAACCATTTGCTGTCTTTTCTCAAACCACTAGGTGGTGCCCTCTGTTAAAAAAAAGGCTCAAAGCATGACCCAAAGTAAACCAAGAGTGCCATCTACTGGGGTCAGAAAATAGAGCAAGTGGTTTATGAAGGAGCGTTTTGGGCATCACTAATCCCAACTCGGAAATCGACAAGTTCAAGTTCAGCACATTCGGTCGAAGTGGTTTCTAGGCAATTCTCGTGAGACTCATAAGACCCATAGGAGATGCTAATGATATAATTTATTAATGCATTATTATTATTTCATATTTAAAATACATCTACTTACATTATTGGCCACCGGTATCACTGTTTTTATTTTTTCATTAATTTAGTTTAACGTAGTTACTAAGTTTTGGAGTCGCATTCCTCTAACCCTGATTTTCCCGTTGTGTATTTTCGGGAACGCATCAGTCGCATTCTAGTAGAGCCAGAGGAGATTATAGTTTTTGAAAAGTCCAGGGGCTAAGTCAAGTTTACGTGGGGCTAGACTTTCTTGTTTTTGACGGAAGAATAAAAATTCTTCGGGAATAAAACTCTTGGCTCTAGGCTTAAAATACTCAGGGTTATAGTCCCAAGTGATTGGACCTAAGGACACCCATGAGCAGATCTTATTTTCTGCAAAAATTTACTGATATCCTCTTTGGTACCTAACACACTTTGACATAAAATAATTTTACACCAACATGAAGAGCATGTAAACAACATTTTCTTTGACTGCCTAACACTATTGAACAGTACTGTAAGCGAGTGGACGTGTTCTGTGAAGGCATTTGAAATTATGAATTACTATAAAACAGAAAGTGTCCACAATTCCAACTAAAAATACAACATTGGTGTAGCTTGCCCAAGGTTCGGGATGTAATGTCACGAAGTGTTTGTTTCTATTGGCAACAGAGAGCATCCTGAGTGTTAAAAGAACAGCCAATCTGTGTGAGAAAGTCATCTAAACCCGGAATCCTGCAGGGCCTCTGAGAGCTACAGCTTTTCTTTGAAATACTCTGGCCCTAGCAGAAGTAAAACAGAGAATTTCTGTCTTAAGATTAAGAAAAAAAACATTTTTCACTCAGTGGCATAGAAGAACAAGCGTGGTTAGCAGCATTTTTTAGATAAAATGGATAAAATAGGATCTTGTACATGATGCATGTCTGTGGTTTTATACACACACAATGTCCCCATAATGTGATAAATATCCGTTTTTTTTCCCTTATAGGGACCGGTTTCCTGGTCCCCATAAAGGAAAACTCTATTTTATAAAACTCAGTGACTGCTATGAAAAACCTAAAAATGCTTAAAAAAACTTTTGTATTTTGTTTGGTTATTTATGGTTATGGTTTGGGCTGGGTGGGGGTTAAGGTTGTCATAGTTAGCGTTAGCATTTTTCCCATAGAAGTGAATGAGCGGGCCCCATAAGGAAAAGTATACCCTACATGTGTGTGTGTGTGTGTGTGTGTGTGTGTGAAAGGATTGACACATTGTAGCTGAAACCACTGAAGGTTTCAGATGGATAGACCTTATCTTTGTGTTTGTTAGTTTAGACGGAATTGAGTTATTATGATATAGACAAAAGGTATAATTGTATACTCCTGTAGTTAGGATATTTGGCAGTTATACTTCAGAAACATTCCATGGTCACAAAAGCTTTTATTGGAATATGCTTTGATTAACTAAGGGCAGAGTTTGGTGTAATTTTCCAGTCAATCAACATAAAAAAGATACTTTCCCACATATAAGTTGTCGTCTAATAATGTAGGAGATTCCATATAACTTCACTTTTTTTCCCACAAGTAAATTCTCAGCGCAATAAACATAGACACATACTGTATAAATTCATCTATTTCTACTAGCTTCAGTTTCATTTTCCAGTCTGATGATAGACATACGGTAGCTAGTTTGGCAGGAACTATTTCTTGGAATGATGAAAACCAGAGCAACAGAAACATGTTTTGTGTGTATGTATGGATAAATGTCTCATTCTCATAGGTGGAGATCCCACCCAAAACAACCATCAACATTGTGCCCTCTCTCTCCTAACCTGTGAGCTGTAGGACAGGGGATGTTATATATAAGAGGCACATTTCAGGAAAAGGAATTAAGGGGTTGTGGTTTAAAAGGCAACACTTTATTTGAGGGGACACATTATTTAGTATTATGCTATTATATTTTAATTAACCGCAAACTAAGTGTTACAAACTGATGTCATGTTTGCTTATCATTAATGAATAATCAGATCTCGTATCTCAAGCAAGTACTATATTTATTATTATATCTAATTCTGTAAACCTTTGTGAACTACTGAAGGAATCACTGAAGGAAATACTGTAGGAATAAATAATGAATAAGACATGCAAAATACTGATCTCATGTTTGTTCATCATTAATGAATCATGACACATCATTCCTCTTAAGTAGCGAGTACATTTGTTCGTGATTTGTACTTCAGTAGTAACTGAGTCACTACTAAGCATTTGTATCCCCTCAAATAAAGTTACCATTTAAAAGAAAACCAGAATGAAAATTCCAATAGATTTATGTGTTAAGCACCTTCATTAAAAGCCTACAAAGGCAGTTTGAAAATGGAATGTGCAGTCGATAATTTCACACACGGCAGTGTTTCGAGCAACTACCATCCATCTGAAGTCTCTGATGGTTTGGGACGTGTAGTTATAATCGAAAGATTGCTAGTTTGAGCCCCTGACCAGTGAAGTACCACTGAGGTATTCTGACTAAGGAACCACCCCCATTGCACAGCTCCCCGGACACTGAATTAGCTGCCCCCCTGATATGTCACATATGGGTTATGTCATGCCCTGCTCGTCGGCTCCTCCTGTGTGCCACGCCCCCTGCCTACCCACGTGTGTTTCCCGGATTGTACCCAGCTGTGTCTGCTTATTTTCAATCAGTCCTGTGTATTTCAGTCCGTGTCTTACCCGAGTCCTGTGTCCGTCATTGATGTTCATTGATGTTTGTGTGCGTGAGATCCCCGTATTCCCGATTAAACCCCGTTCGTCCCGTATCCTGCCTGCCTGCTTCCTCCTTCCGCACAATCGCCGCTCTCCGCCGCGCTCGCGCACCACGTCCCGTGACAGGTTAAATGCAGAGGACACATTTTGTTGTTGTGCACTGTGTGCTGTGGTGTGTCAACATCGCCAGCTAATCCCTTTCCCCCTTCTAGTAAGTAATCTGGCTGGTTTTCAGGGCCTGGTAGCTTAACTGTAATTGATGCGTCAGAGGATGGAGAGGAGACTGTAGCTTTGGGCTGTCAAGGTTAATGTTTTTTTCCAGCCTGTAGATCATCGAAAGCATGCAGTCATGGCCGACCACTCATGAGAGACTCAAGCAATGTCAAGATGTGCTTGTATACTATAAACAAACCACAGTAAAAATGCAGTGATTCTACGTTCGTCCATCTGCTCATTGCTAGAATGTAAAGAGTGTTCAGAAGAACGTCACCTCTTTGCACATTCCTATTAGAGCACCATCATCATAACAGTGGAGAGAAACACAGTGTTTTCTAACATCACGGAGTGGCAACATATACAGAGTAAACAGCAGTGTCAGAGGACTGATAATTGTGGGACAGCAAATTCCAGTGATGGATTCAGAGAATTCATTGTACTCTTGCACAAATTTGCAGTACTGTCCGTAATACAGGATGAAAACAAGATAATCATATAATTTGTCATTCATGTATATTAAAGCTGGGTATACTTACATGGTGCTTATGAATGTTCTATGAATGCATTATAAATGGATTATGAAGGTGCACTGAATGTTCTATGAATGCATAAGGAATGCCTTATGAGGGTGTAGTTAGTGTAAATCGTTACTGAATATGATGGTCCACCATACTGAACGCTATACTTAAGTCTAATAGCACCAGCAAGGACATATATCCACAGTCAGAGACCATAAGTAGTTCATTCATTACTTTCACTATGAGTATGTGGTCTAAAATCAGGTTACAATGGGTGATTCTTGACCTTTTTCAAAGATATTTATGATGAATAGAGATATGGTTAGATGATGGTTTATGATGAGAGATATGGTTTATGATGGTTAGAGATATGTTTATAATTTGCTGTCACAAGGTACAACAGCCATTTTATGAGATTTTAAGAATGAGTTTATTATATTTTTAATGTACTTTTAAATTAATAGACAATCTCTTTAACAAGCTTCACAGGAATACGATCCAGCTACATACACAGCCGTCCCCAAGTTACAAATGAGACCCATTCTCAGTCTGTCTTTTTGTTTTGTGCAATTTGTCTTTTTTCAGTATGATTAAGAACAATAGAACATATTTCCCACTACATTTGTCATTTTGTGTGTCCGCTTAAATTCTGGCTTATTAAGGCTATAGCTAGATGTCGATGGTCATCAGAAGGTGCTTGTTGGGGTGCTGGAGCAGGAGATGGGGGTGCGGATCAGCAGGAAACGGTTAGCAGTAGGCTGCAGGGGGAGCATTTTAAGCACGTTCAATCAGACGGGCTTGAAGAGACTGCCTGGAATGTGTATTTGGTAAAACTTATGGCAGAACTAAATCAAGAAGGCTATATAACAAGCGGAGCTGTTGTCATTGTCAAAACTGCGTGATAGTAACTGCCTTTGTAGCTTTGCAGATGTACTGATGTTGAATATTTAGGAACTGCACGACTACCTTTTTCTTCTCAGTGAGGTCAAAAAAGAAAGAGGATGATAAGATACAGGTACAACACATTATAAGGGGTGGTTATACTACCTTAACCTCAGTACACTCTAGACAAGCCCCTGAGTTAGACGTTCTTGATCCAGGGATTGAATGTAGCTGATTTAGAGGAGGAGATCAAACAGAAAAGTTCTCCAGTGGGAGTGAAAAATATTAAAACACTCCTTTTATGGATTCTGTCTAATAAAGCAAATCCAGATGAGAGCCGATAGCTAACTGATGAAGTACTCTGAAGTGTTTCTCTAATCATAGTTATTTTGTCTTTGAACAATAGTATAAAGTCATTGTTCCGAAGAGCTGTTAAAAGCGGTGGGTCACATGCTTCCTTGTTAACCTCATCACAGAACCTGGAACCTTGCATAATTTTTGTTGTTATTTATCATCCTGGAGCAATATGTATATCTGACCATGACCAGGGCTTTTTGTAACTTAAAAGAGTTTCTATCCATGTAACATTAAAAACTCTAAATATGCTTAACATCAGTTCCCGGTGCTTTTCCACCGGCATACAGGAACCGAGCTGTACTGCGAAGAGAAACTAGTTGGAGTCTGGTTCCACTGGTTCTGGTTCGGTTTTCCACTGCAGAAGGGTGGGCTCAGTAAAGGCACCGCCAGGGCTGGAGAATGACAGTGATGTGGAAAACCCAAAAGAAGTTTTTTTTACTGTTCATCATTAAAACTGTATATATATGCATCAAACTCTAGAAGAATTAGCATTTGCTTGCATACATTTACATTATGAATCCATTCTGTTCAGTTCTTCTACAGCACTTTTTTACGTAGGTGGTCGGAGAGTTCCGAGTTATCAGGAATGTATCAATACGTCGTGATGTACAGTACTACTAATAATGAATAATATATGGAATATGCCCTTTTTTCCTTCAAATAATCCACGCATCTTGGTGCAGATCACTGGTATCTCCCTGCATTTTGGCCAATCAGATGGTGATGTCATGACCAGCTCAGTTTGGTCATTCTTTCAGCACTTGTCAGTGCGAGTACAGGTCGGATAATTTGCAATGGAAAACCGTCCATTTGCGGGACGGCTTGGGTACTGCTCAGTTCTTGTTGGCAGTGGAAAAACGCCGTTGCACTCTAATTTGCGTCTTTTAAGTTCACATGGATGGCCAGTATACCACAGTGCAAAGTTTTTATCTTGTCTTGTCTTTTTAAGCAGAGCAAAAAGGTCAAAGCTGCTGTTCAGCAAATGCGCAAATATTTACAGGTACTTGTTTCACGTGAGGCATCACCATTCAATCTGAAATACTGTGGAAACGTACTAACAAAGGCTGCTGCAGTCGATGCCGTAATGGAATGACCAATAATGCACTTAGGAGTTAAGAGTAACAAACCTTTGATATACCTTTGAAAATGAACTGAGACTGCTGAATGTGTAAGGAGAATCGATACATGCGGAGTAATAACTTGTGGTAGATAATAAAGGTGGCCAAACAGAAACTGTCACTCTGGAGACTTGAGCATATTTTCCTAAATAAGAGTCGCTCTTCTGGAGTAGAACTGCTTCTCTATTTTTTTGCATTCGGGTCCCGTGCTAAAACAGTGAACTTGCTATGCATACAAATTTTTATCTCTGTCCTTAAACTATTTGGACAAAGTAGTTTAGTCATGCCAGACGTTTATGTGGGTAATCGTCAGGTAATGTTGCTTACAATGAAGGTTGGCTTGTTTGCTTTTAAGATGATATGAGTTTTAAATATTATTTATTTTTTACTTTCTCAGCTGTGTTGAAGAATGTTTCCATGGATACCTGGGATCACATGGACAATCTGCTGGACAACCGTCACTGACACGTAGATAGTAATACTACTATGTTCATTTTCTAAATGGAAGAAGTGTAATTTCAATTATTTTTTCTTTTCTCCCCGATACGTATACATATAAAGAGATGCTAGAACGTCTTTCATTTTCCAAAATGCAAGAATTGCAGCATTGTTGTTCAGGTGACCAGAAATTCTGAGTTGGGAGCATTTGTTCACATATCAATGTGATAATTAAATGCAAAAACAGAAGCTATGATCTTCATAAATATATCAACATATTTTGCATTTGTGGGTGGTTAGCTGGTATTTTCAATTAAATGAACAACTGTAATCCCATGACAATCTTACAATTGTGACATATTCTAACCCCCAAAATGTGAATTTTGTGTTCCTAAGTAGGAAAAGCATTATCCGTGTTTGTGTGTGTAATTCCCCAGTTATGGTCTAATGCTTCCTGGGATTAGAATTGGTTTCCTAATTAGGGCAGATGTAACTGAAAGTGGAGGTATGGATTTTCCCATAATTAGTATTTAGCCAGTGGATATATTTGATCAATGTTACCTATAGTGGGAATTAAATCTTTTAAACATTATTGCTTACCTATAGGCATCTGAATTTAAATAACTTGTCTAATAGAAGATAGATTTGTAATCATATTTGTTAATCCAAACCAAAAGGTATAAAGGTTCATGATAGAAAGGTCATAGGTGCATCTTTGTAGTCTATTTTTTGACAAGATAGAGTAAATTTTATATATTTAATGAAGCTGAATAGCAGTCAGAAGCATGTCAGTGTCACCACTGTGGTCGAAAGCTCTGATCTTTAATTACTTCTGCTGCTACAGATCATGAATATGAGTCCTGGGCTCACAATACAGCAATGTGATAAACATCAGTGAACGGTGATGAGGCAGCCTGCAGTGTGGCTTTCAAATACTGGAGTTTACAGGCCATTACCTCTTTAACTCAGGCCAACAAAGCAAATCACAAACCCAACAAACTGTGTAATTATTCCGTTGATGTTTTTAGAGCCGTGATCTTCAGAAAAATGTATCTGAATGGTTTTCCACATGACAAATACCAATTAGACATGTTGCCAATTTCAAGGTCACGAGGTGCATCATTCCTGCTGTAACTGCATCCAGTCTCTTATCCAGTTAGAGGTATCTAATGGGAACCAGACCTGCAGTTCCCTCCAATACAAAGACAATGTACTAAAGTTTAAATAAGCATATCCATTCCTAAGCAACCCTCTGGAATCGCCAACATAATTAATATGTCTGTTTATGTAGACCGAATTAATTTCCTATAATAAAGAGAGTGACCTAAAGCATCTATTAGTAAAGCCTATGGAAAGCTTGCGCAATCTCCAGAGTTTTGTACAAAACGCCTATAGGTTCAGGGATAGGAGCTTATACAAAGTACAAATGTTCAAATGTGAAGCTTCTTTTGGTGACAGCGAGCTGAGCCTTCACTGCGAATGACGGCCACACTGTCCTGTGGGTGCAGTGAAGGACGCACTTAGGCAGTGATTCGCCAGGGTAAGGCTGCACCTTCCCTGGTTTTTTTTTTTTTCCAGTGCTAGTCACTGCAATTTCTCATTCTGTCTGCTAAGGACCGCGACACCTGACCTCTGGTTTAAAGACATGCCTCTTACAGCCTATTTCTTTAACCTTGTGGCTAATTATAGCTCTTTTCTGTTAGGGTGTAGGACTGCTCTGTGAAGGACAGGGGTCTGCCAGTGCTCACACTCCATTATTGCTGGCACCTCACATTAACATCAGGCCTTTGGTTGCTGATGCTTTGTTACTTGGGGTTACAGTGATTAACTGAAGATGACTTGGTGAACTCGGTATCCTGTCAAAAAATGTCTGTGTGCTTTTATTCAGACACACCCACTGAGACAACATCAAAATTAGCAAAAGAAAGTCACCGTCTATCCATTTTGCTCCTAAATACAGCTCGACAGACTGAATGGTACACAGCTATGTGATTGCATAACCTTTTGCAAATATATCTGTCCCTCTGGGAGACAGGGCCCCTATCCATGGTGCTGAACTGCCCAACATAACTGGTCTTGAACATGAATTCTGTCTGTCACGAGATTTATACCAGCAACCTTCTGATTACAGATCTAACTGAGCCGCCCACCTAAAGATCTGGCCATAAAACATTTGTTTTTGTGCAGCTGCATTTACAGCATCAAAAAAAGAAAAGAAAGCCTGCAGTTTTTTTGTTATAAAATGGTTTCTGGTTTGTTAGTGGGTGGCACAGTGGTTAGCACTCACACCTCTGGACCCTGGGTTCGAGTCCCCGCCAGAGTTCCATGTGTTTGGAGTCTGCATGTTCTCTCCGTGTTGTCATGGGATTTCTTTGGGGACTCCAGTCCCCCCCCCCCCACAGTCCAAAACATGCTGAGGTTAATTGAAGTAACTAAGCTGCCCATGTGTGAGTGGTGTGTTAGTGTGCTCTGCAGTGGGTTGGCGCCCTGTCCTGGGCTGTTCCCTTCATTGTGCCACAGCCACTGGGATATGTCTCAATTATTCTTTTGTAGCATTTTTGGGTGATTATTTTTGGGGGGGACACAGGTGGTCATTTGGGGAGGGGGGGGAGGCTAGCCCCCCCCCCCCATGGCACTGACATTGCTGTAAAAATTCTTCAAAGTGACACCTCGATTTCCTGTTGTTTTCTTTTCTTACCTCCTGATGAAACACAGACACCTGAGTTCTGCCCATTGGTCTATTCCCACAGGACTGGGGGGGGGGGGTCTGTGGGAAGAATGCAGTGAGGAAATCACAGACTCCCTGGTTTCGCCTTTCTCTTTCAGAGCAAGAGAATACCGGCAGATTTCCATCAGAGCTCCAAAATCACACGTCACAGTGACCGCGTGGAACAGAAGGTCCAGAATTCGCTTCATTTAAAAGGTGGCGAGAGGCACTGCTGCTTTAGCCCAAGGCTAATGGTGTCCATGTCTTCTCTCCTCTGTGGAATACACGGTGAAGGCAGAACAAATGAGAGACCTGTATTCTGCGGGGGACAGAGAGGAGAAGCTCCACTGGAGGGTTTCTGGGTGGGGGGGGTGGTCTAGCTCTACTCATAACGATTTAAAGAACGTCTGTGTTTATTTCCTGCCGTAGCCTTGTCTGCACTCTTAAATCTTTCTGTTATTTACTCTCAAACTCAGCCAAAAAACCTGTAATGTAAGTCTACATTGTATCATACTGTACTCTATGCACAAGAATCAAATTAGTATAAAATGGTGATGCGTTGTTTGAGCAACATGTAACAATGTATAGATTCATTTAATCATATGTCTAGACATGCAGCTTGCAAAATAAACCTTTGGGTTTGTGGATAATTAGATGCATTCATTTCCTCATTCATTTTCAGCATTCATCATGCAGAATGATGTAATTTACTTGTTTTTTTTAGTTCTCAAACATGTATTTAACCTCAAATTTGCCAATGAAATTAAAATATTAACTGTTTTTTTGTGCTTTTACCTGACAGGACATTAAAAGTATTGTTTAACAGATACCCAGTCAGTAAGTTCTGAAAGAGCAGCCATAAAATAAACTCTCAGCTCAGAAGTGAAATAGCTAAACTGCTTTCCACACTGGTAGTAGACTGGTAGTTTTTTTCCTCAGGTAAACAATTTAGTTCTTTGTTCTTGTTTTCATAAAAAGTGGTACATTTTCTTGGGCTTAATTAGTTTACAACTTGATTTTTATTTTCTGTTCTTTAAATGTTTACCTGCATAGCTCACTGCAAGCAGGACCAGCTATAATCAAAGTTCTCAAGCTCCACAGAGTGACAGTAGCTAGCAACTAGCAGGGCGGCTGTTTCCGGCGGTTTTCCCCCAAGAAGCCTCACTTGCCCTTCCTGAAGGAAATAAGTCTTCCCTCTTTTATGTGCTGTCATTTGAAACAGATAGAACGACATTTTCCTTTTCCATGAAAATCTAGCCACAAATGTAGTTTGTCTCCATCTTGCATGATCCCTAACAGAAGAGTAACATCCTTTAAATGTCTTTTAATGAGGATACCATAGCCGATGTAGACATTAACTGTTTTAGTACCTTCAGTCTCCTGTGCATTGGGAAAGCATAACCATGGTGCTCCAGGACCTTTTGGGATACATGATATTTTAACCACTCTAAAAATGAGTTTTCTTCCTTTTTCTCTGGAGGAATACCCCTCTTTCCTGGGGCTTGGCTTTTTTCTCTTTATGGACGTCCTTCTTTTGAAACCTTTGATGCCCCATATGCCCACCCTCCCTACCCACATAAAGCCTAAAATTAACAGGCACCTTAGAGGACAACAAGCCGCCCCCCTCCGTCCCTGCTGGCCTGCTGCTCTTCCTTCTTTTCTGTCATCTCTTGTATCAGTGTTTCTCCCCCCCCATCTGGTGTTCTCCTTCCTATATGTGCTGACCATCTCGTACTGAGTAACCTGTATGGTCACAGTGAGTATGAAAGCCTGAACTAGAGCTTATGCCACTGAAGTCTTTAGAGAGTAACTGCTTTATATGTATGAAGAAGGAGAAATGACTGGGATACAGGAAGAACACAGATAGATATAGATAGATAGATAGATAGATAGATAGATAGATAGATAGATAGATAGATAGATAGATAGATAGATAGATAGATAGATAGATAGATAGATAGATAGATAGATAGATAGATAGATAGATGGCTTCTGTTTTCGGGTGTGAACTGGATGTTGTGGACCATGGTGTTATGGAATGAACCCTCCCACTCTATCTGACCACAGCTTTGTCCTAATGCTTAATGTTCTAATGCATCCTGTTTTTTTTTTTTGGTTGCCCAGCCAAATCCTAAAACAAATAACCTTGGCTGATAGAATATGTGCTGGAGATGAAATTGGCTGTAAAGTCTACAGAGAAGCATTAAATACCGCTGGAAATTGCTGTAATCCATTAGAGTCTTGTGAGCGAAGCATAATTCCATGTTCATTCGCAGTGTAATAAAGTTTCAGCAGTAATATATGTATGATGCTGGTCCTACCGGTAATACACAGGAGTTTGGGGTGGATATTTATTGTGGAACCAAAGCACAACAAAACCACAGGCACCGAACAAAAGGAAGGGATCTGTCAAGTCACTTAATGGTGTTTCCTGGTGTTTGTTTTGCCTGACCTGGTTTCCATATTCTATTTTCTATTGGCATCCCAGGGTGGGGAAAAAAGATGGCAGCATGGCTGTTCTGTGTCTGTGGTTCAGAGAAACTTCACAAATGTCCTGAAGGCGCACAGATGCCGGCAGAATATATCCCGTAAGTTTAATTAACACCTTGTCTCACGCTAAATGAGCCTGCAGAGCAGCTTCGTCTCCATAACAGGAAACGCAGGTGGAGAACTCCAGCATGAGCATGTAACCTGTTTGTCTCCCACCATGCCTTCTCTATGTCTCTCTCTGACCAGAGGTGCCTGCCTGAAGTCTGCCTGAACCAGCTACACTGATGGCTTATGTCAACCAAAGCTTGTATACCATGGAGAAAAACACCCATTTTAAATTTGCACCTAAATATCGTAATTACACTGTTTATAACTGATTTCAGGACATGCCTGAACTCCAAAACAGCAAACAATGAAGAGGCAAACATAGCCTCGGTCTTCTCCATACACGGCTGGAAACCACAGACAGGAAAACGTTTGAGAATCCTCAGTACATGTGCTTTTGAAAAAGGTCAAACATAATTCGTGCAGCTATGATGTAAATAACACCTCATGTGCCGTACTGATTTAGCCACTTGAAGAATATTTGTTGCTTGCCTTGGACACGACCTTGTTAAAAAAACAGGGAAAGGCCAAAATTCCCTGTTAAACGTGTGGGTTTTTTTTTTTTTTACCATGATTCATGATGTTTATTAACGAAGTTTGTCAAAAAAAGGAGGCATTTTAGCAAATATTATCCAGCAAGTATTATCAAATGAACCTGCATGTATTCTCTAGCCAGACAGATAGATAGATAGATAGATAGATAGATAGATAGATAGATAGATAGATAGATAGATAGATAGATAGATAGATAGATAGATAGATAGATAGATAGATAGATAGATAGATAGATAGATAGTGCAACTATGAGACAAAAGACAGGATCAGAGAAAATACAATAACGGTTATTTTTGAATACAAATTCCACCCATTGTTCCATCAGGTCATCTTCTTTCTTGTTCCTAGTGACCGGCTGACAGTTATGTTACACTTTAGGGAAATTTGTGCATGTGACAAATGACAACGCTCACCATTCCTTTGACAACCGGGCATAGTTTACGATGGCAAGATCTAAATTGTGCAGACAGCTGCCAAAATAACTCCCATCATTTGCACTGGAGAATCTCTCCCAGACTCAAACACTGGCTTAAGGGCGAGCTTCCATATACTGCTACCCTCTGTGGCCGACACCCAACCAAAGCTCATTTTGATGGAAGCGGGAGATGAACAGGCAAGAGAGAAGTGCCGCTAAAGCTAACAAATGGTGTCACCCAGACTATCACTCACGCAGAGCTCTCACACACACAGGAAATGCCCTGGACACCTCTCTCTCAGGACAGGAGGGCAGAGCAACTAGGAATATGGCTCTGCGTAATAAAAAGGGTGGAGGTGTGTCAACAAAGGGACTGAGCGGCTGAGTGACTCCAACCGAGGCTTGAACTTAATTTAAATATGCAATATTTTTGAATCATTGCTTTGAACTTTGGTACTCACCCGCAAAATTATCATAAAAGTAATAATGTATTATTGCTGCAAAATTATATTATTTCTTTACAATGCGCTAAAGAAAGGAAGAATAGGACTGCAAAGAAAATTGCAACTAACAAAGGAACATGCAAGATTTTAGGCTATGCACAATTTCAAGTATATTCTGCAAGGAAAACCTAGCGAAGATTAATGGCATTATTAAACACATACACATTTTGCAGTTTAAGTCTTTGTAAGGAGGGAAATCTAATAGTTTCACACTGCTGGTATTTATAAAACGCTAATTCAGTCCAAGCATTCCTTCAGTTCCTTCGGACATAGCACTAAATGTGGAGCCTTTTCTCTTAGCAATTATGTCATCTCAGCATCTTCCTGCAAAAGTTGTGCCCTGGCTTGCATCTGGCTGGGATGCTGGGGCTTCCATTACAGTTCAGTCGCTTTATCTGAACCCCTATCTTCTGTCCATTTGTGGAAAGAGTCTGTTGCCTTTTTAAATGTTCACGTAAATGTCGGCCATTCTTCCAACATTCCCTCCTGTCACCACTAGGGGCACATTATCATGGTCAGAGGCCCCTGGGCTATTTGAATTTTCAGTGCCCTTTATGGGGCCCCTGCGCTTCAGCGCTGGTGAACCCATGCATATTAGCACCCCCTGGTCACCACAAACAAGCGCAGTGCTCTGATGGCCTAACAGTGCTGATTATTGACTGAGGAAGTATATGGGCTCAGCATAGCAAAAGCCATTAGCCACAGAATGAGGACTTCATACTGCCATGCATATGGAGCATCACAGTATGAGAAAATATTTAATTGCATATTTCAACTCTAAATGGTCAATACTGGCAGTATAAAGATCAAACAATGTATTTTGACATGAAGCATAATGATCACAGGCCCACACTTTTCGTTCATTTATATTTTATCTGTTTTCCACAAGGCAGTTGGGAGTCAGAGATCCATGAAAACCATGTACTTAGAGTAGGGGTGGAAACCAGAGCCCTTGAAAGGAACCCATGTGAATTTCACACAGAGAGCCAGATCGGGAATCGAGCTTACGGTGCCGGAGGTGTGAGACCACACTGCTAATCAATGTGGATTTAGGGGGGAAACCAAACAAGACAAAACAAGCACTGGAGTGAGTTATTTGCACAGACCCACAGCATAAAGAGAGTGGAGATTCTGCCGCCTACACTTTGGTTGCCATGGAATTAAATCCTAGAAACATTAACACATGCATTAGAACCATCAGCCCACAGGTCTTTATCAGATGGTGAGGATTCAGGCTGGCCAGCTGATTTCTCCTTATTGTCTAAGAGACATTTTTGTGTAATTCAGCCAAGGTCTTTATAGATAATTATGTGGCAGCTTAGCATCTTAGCAGCTTGGCTTACAGCAACAAAGCTGTGGGTTAAATCCCTGTGTGTGGACTTGGTTTGGAGTCTCTTTACCTGCTACCCTGTGCACTCTCGGATAGACCCATAGTGCACTGTCACCATGCGTTTTGGTGAGCAGTGATGGATGGTGCAAGGATGGATGAATCTCTACTAAGCTGCTTCACCTGTGATGGTAACAAGTTGGTAGTTATCTGCAGGTGTATGCATGGGATGGAGTCAAGAGCTGGAAGATTCCAGAAGGCTAATGCTTCTGATTGCTCACTGGCCCCCTCTGGTGGCCTGGAGTGTACCTTGCCGAGGATGCAACAGTAATTGCTAATGATGTTCATATATTAAAACACAATCCTGCGTTCTTGATTTTTGTCCACTTGGCTTATGTCTGATTGAGACAGAGGCAGTAATCATCCTCATAATCATGATTCCTTGACTGGAAGAGAGTTGTATCTGCATGCACCAATCAGATTTTGCTTCTTTCAGATGTGCCAGTGAATTCAGGATTTTAATAAAAGGGAGTTTACTGTACAGCACTCTAATTGGTCTAAACATCTTTCCTAAGTCTCTTTCTTTATTACATCTAAAGCTGAAGTGCTCAAAATGTATAGAGCTTAGAACAGCATATTACGTTATGTACACGTTGCTGTTGAGGAATGACTCCCTATAGGCAAGCAGCCATTAAATATTACGTATTATAATGTGCCTACATGACAGAATAGCACCGTGCTGCATTACATCTCACCAGCGTTTTATTAGGGAGGCAATGGACTATTATGTCTCTATGGAAACCAACACCAAATACATACTTTAATTAGCTGGAGATCTGACAGGAAGATATGAAACTAATGATCATGGATGCAGGCTAACAGCAGTTTGGAAATAAATGGCTCATCTCATTGTATCTCCTCTCCTCCAACGCCTCCAGTTCTAGATGACCTGAAATGAAGATACAAATGGAGTGAAGTGGAACCCCCCCACCAGATCTTTATTGTAAAAGGCACAAGATCAGATTTGCTTGTACTGTGAGTTGGTGTTTCAGTCCTTGCATATTTTCATTTGTCTTAAAAGATCCATCCATCTATCCACCCATCTTCTAAACCCTTATCCTGGGGTCTGTATCACAAAGCAAGATTTCTTGCTTAGCTGGATAACATCGAATTTCAGGTAGTCTAGGATAAATGCAAGTAAACAAATATAATAAATGTCCATGTAAACTGGGGTACCTTAAATCCGATAAGTTATCTGGGTCACAAAGAGTCTGGAGCTCATCCCAGGTGGCAGGAAGGGAACAACCTGGACTGGATGCCAGTTCATCACAGGCACATACATGCATACGTCACCGAACACCTTCAGCACACAACACTGCAGGTGTGATGTTGCAGTGCTAAACATAGACCCCCTACATCACCCATCTATTATTATTATTATTATTATTATTATTATTATTATTATTATTAGCCGTGATTAATGGGACAAAAGACAAAGGATGAGGGCCGGCATGGTGGAGACATAACAAGAACTTCATTTGAACTAAAGGGAGAAAGGCTGGAAATAACTGAGATCAAAGGGATCAAAACAGGGGAACCGGAACGAGGTAAGGCACAGGTGACAAGAATGGACGATATCAGTGACTGGACTGCAAAAACACAGGACAAGGCAGCACGTATCTACAAAACTAATTAGGGAGCTAACGAGAGGTAGCTAGGAGTGATTAAGATGAAGGTTAGGAACAAGAGGCAAGACAAACAAGCAACAGGCGTGGGGGGGAGATAAGAGGGTCATTATTGAAGCAGGGATCAAACGCAAGATGACAAAACAATGACTGTAATACGCGGTTGAGTCGCTGGGGTGACACAACACCACACACCATTTATGGGAAAGAGTAAAGAATGGATCAGCCAGCCGCACCTCATAAAGATTTGCGAATTTGTTTTTGTTATTATTAAATAAACTATGACCCAGAAACAAGCAATTCATCCCTGTGAGGGGCATGGCGGTACCATGCCAGGTCAGATCAGCCCAGACCACACTTCCCAAGGTCATAGACTCCAACTCATTCTGGTGGATCTCCCTGCGTTTCCAAACCATCTGGGAGATATAATCCCTTCAAGCATGCCCTGGTTCTCTCCCAGGGCCACTGTCCAGTGGGCCATGCTCACAACAGCACCCTTGGGCATTGACCAGATGGCATCCTGGTGAGATGCCTGAACCATCTCCGTTGACTCCTTTTGATCAGCTCTATTTTGAGGTCCCTCTTCAACTCCTCACCCGATTCAGACCAGCAACCCTGCAGAGAAACATCATCCTTGCCGCTTGCGCTCGCAGTCCTGTTCTTTCAGCCATTACACACAGCTCACGACCATTGGCAAGGACAGGGATGTATATTTAGCTGATAATAATCGCAATCCATAATTATTTAGTAGGACAATTTTCTGTTTCAATATTTAATTTTATAATTCTTCAGCAGAAGTCCAGGTGTGATTTGTAAATGTTACACAAACGCTGCTGAATAATGAATATGACAAAGAATGAATTAAAAACTGGGAAACGGAAGTGATTGAGAGAAAAACCATGAATAGGGCTTCTAGAATAACTGTCAAAGGATGCAGAGAGGATGAATAGAATTTGCAAACTATATTTAAACTTGCTATAGATGTTTCTGGTTGAGACTATGCTGGTGTGATTGTCACCCTCTTCTCTCTGGGGATACATTTGATTTCCAGCAAAACTGCTTCTTTTCAACATTCAGTCTCTGATGAGCTCTTTTACTTTGCCGTTTTATTGTGGGTAACAACATTGATCTAGTATTTTAAATGGAAACCTGGCACACACAAGCTGATTACTCTTTTCTTAATGAGACTATGCCAGCTGGATACAAATACTTGAAAAAGCCGATACTCACAGTTGAGGAGGCGGACTTGCTGTGCTCTGCTGAGAGTTTTCAAACTTTACTCCATCTGTGATGTTGCTTCCTGCTACTAAGACACCCGGATGCATTGATCTGAGAGTAGCAGGTGAATTTAATTTTACACTGCTCATTTTTGTCCTCCAAAATCAAACAGCGGAGTTTTTTAGAAGGAATTGCATATCTTGTGATTTTCTTAAATCTCAGTAAATTAAATTAAGTCTAGTTATGAATTAAATTAAATACTTAAATTAGATTTAATTAATTAAATCTACTCCTTAGTATTTTAAATTTCAGCTTTTATGTTGATGATGCTGATAATACCAAGGGCAGAGCCCTTCATAAGGACCCCCCCCCCCCCCCCGCCTACTCAGCATAATGTACTGTGTGGGAACTGTCAAGGCAATATTTTGAGAGGGGCCCATAATTTTTAGCCACGCCCATAACCATGATTGTACTGGATATCATTGATCTAGCCTTCTGTCTGTTATTTCGGAGCATCCGATCGTATAAATCATTAACACCAGGCTTTGTTCAGGATGCACTCCAGTTAAACACTATAAAAAGGTCTTAATATCTCAATTCTCTCACCCTATTCCTGTGTGTAGATGAGTGTTGAGCAGCTGCATGATTCCTATAATAACATCTTTAACTCAAGTTCTTAATTCAGTGGCCCTTATGCAAACTCATACTATGTCCTTCAGATAGTCCTCAGCATGGTATACAGAAGAGCCGTGATTCACGGAGAGTCAGGCATTAAGACTGTGGGAACCCTTAAGGAGATTAGGCCTTACTGTACGTCGTATGGACCATCGGTTGCACTATTTGCGTCTCAGAGAATATTTTTCAGCATCCATCAGTAAAATCAGGTGAAAAGCCAGTATCCACCTTTCTTCTATAAATAAGTTCTCTAATATCATTTCACCGGAAACCTCTTCTATGTGCACTGAAAAGTATCTTATTTAGACCCACCTCCCACCTTTCTTTTTAAAGTCTGCTCGCCTGCTTATCTTATTGAGTTTATTACCATTTTCATTAACAAATCTCTCATAGCTGATGAAGTCCCATCTCTGTTCGGAATAATTGCTGTCATTCCCTTACTGAAGAAATCAAATCTTCATGTCTGCTCCAGTTATAGGCCCATCTTCAACAACACCTTAATTATTGCTAAGAAACTTGAAAAGGCAGTTGCTAATTACTGTCTCACATGAGCTTCCATAATCTAAAAATCTAAAAGGGTTTTTTTTCTTATCATCTAATAGACAGCAATTTGCTTCTAGTGATGAAATTAAGCCAGATATGTCACCTGTCACCCATGGTGTGTGAGCAGTCTGTAGCTCAGAGGGTTTGTGTCCAAATCCCAAAGGTTGTAAGTTCCAATACTGTTGCTCAGTTATTTCTCCAATGGACCCTTAGCATCACCCTTAACCCTAACTGCTCTGCTAAACGAAACCATTGCAAATATCTCCCCTAAATTTCACTCTTCTTCTCATCTACGTGCTCCATCAAGCATGAACCATGACTTCCTTGCGCTCAACAAAACATACATCAGTGTTTTTAAACTGATAAATCAGTGATATTTTATGTTAGGGGACACAAATAATGTAGTATTATGCTATTACTTACGTACTCATGTAACCATAAATTAAGTGTTAGCTACAAACTGATCTCGTGTTTGTTCATCATTAATGACTTGTCATCTTTTATATTAAGCAAGTACTATATTTTTTGCCATGTCTGTTAATTATGTAAATCTTTGTGAGCTACTGAAGGAAGTACTGCAGGAAGAAGTAATGAATAACACATGCAAAACACTGATCTCACGTTTGTTCATCATTAATGAATTGTCACACTTTCACACTATCTTTTATATCAAGCGAGTATACTATATCTGTTACTATATCTATTAATTCTGTAAATCTTAGTGAGCTACTGAAGGAACTACTGGAGGAACCAAGGAACTACTGAAGGAACAAGTAATTAATGACACAAGTAAAATACTTATGTCGTGTTTGTTGATCATTAATGAATCATGAAACATCTTTCATCTTAAGTAGTGGCTGGGTTTGTTCATGATTTTTACGTCAATAGTGACTGAGCTAAATATTTGTCTCCCATCAAGTAAAATGTTACCCTTACGTCATATTAACTGGAACTCCTGACTAGATCTCCATCTTTAGTACGAAATTTACTATAGCTGAGAATGTTATCCCTCTGTCTGAATGACCCTCTAATACTGGAACGAAGTTTGACGTCTGTCTAGTTTTAGTGCATTAAATTAAGTGCATTAAATTTGTTTTATAAGTTCACATGATTTAACTTAAAAATATCTTCTGGTTAAGGTGCTCGCTTCCCTTTTCGGTGCTTAAAAGCTCGTCCAGGTGTTTCCTTCAGGTGTTGTGGCTTCCCCTTGTGTACTCTCAGGAAATTACAGATGCTCCAGAATAGCTCGACTGCTTCCTATCAAAGAGAGAATGAACTCCCGCTGTTCCAGCTCCTGCTGCTCCTCAAGTCTCACAGTGGCAAAGGCCCCACTTATCATACTGACCTCCTTTCCGCTCCAACCTCCACGCGTCCTTCAAGACCTGGATGGTCTAATCTGTGACACGCGACCAAATTATCTACTATGGGTGACTGTGACTTTGCTGTTTGTCCTCTTCCATCACAGATCAACCTTCGGGTTTAGATTAGTCGCGTTTTTGTAATCCTTAAAACTCATAGAGGCTTATTGATTGCAAGGAATCCAGTAAATTTGCTCTCATTTTGAAATTCTGGGTATTGAGTGTGATACATAAATATTACAATCATTACGATCTCATCTCCTGCATAAACATGGAAGCAAACTTCTGTCTATGAGCCAATAGGGGCCATGCCGCTGTTTTTGTTTATGTCATTGCAAAGGAGCATCATCGGTGCTCAGGGCCACATGAAGCCACATAAAACCAATTCACACAACAGGGCGACTGCCAAGACATAAATATATTTTTGTTTATTCAGTTTATATAAGCAAGGGAGTGAAAACCAGAACAGACTAGTGAAGGTAGTAACCTTGCTTTACCCCAGGGCTAGTTTCATGTAATTATACTATTATAAAACTGTAATGACAGACCACGCAAATTATATATCCCATAAACTATTTATCAGTAAAATGTGCAGGAAATCAGTCAGGTGGACGCAGCATGAATTTAGCTACTGAGCCCAGGGAGACTTAGATCAATGTCAACAGGGTCAAAGAGCCACATTTTCTACAGCTTCATTTAAAATCATTACCACTCCAGAGGTGGGCAGTTAATACATTTTGCTGAGATAATAATGAGGTGCAGTTTATGTAGTTACCCTCACCGACAAGAGTCAGAACGAACACAGGCCTCCAGGCCTCAGGGGTAATGTTCACTTGTACCTCTGACCTCCACTATTAGACCTTGCTTTAAAGAAACTGTAGCAAGTAACAGATACCTTCTTCTCTGTGATGTTTGGAGAGAAATAAGCAAACATTGCTAATATTTGTGATGATTTAACCCAGTGGGTAATCTACAGAAGTGTTTTTTTTTTCTTTTCTCCACAAAACATTGTTTATTTCCTCTGGAAGGAAACTTACTCGCTCATTGCACATGTCACTCGTTGAAATATTCTGAACCTACCATAAGCATATGAATACACGCATCAGTTTAATTTCATTTTACACGTATTGTTACTCAGAGCACGGTCCTGCAATTAGCATGGATGGCCTGAATTCTTCACTACTTAAGATGAAAGATGGCACCAGCTGGTTGGTAACAGATTTCATTCAAGGGGCCAGGAGACAGATGAATACGTAACCCTTCTGGAGGAAGCAGTGACTGAAACTCAATGCCACAATCTATGGAAAAGATGTTACATTCAACGTTACAGTCATTCAGCCATTATGCCATGATGTCACAACATGAGAGGCAGATTACAGGCTCCAGTAGATTGATTACAAACCAAGGCCATCAGATTTAGAATCAATATCAACAACAACCCATTTATCTTAATATTGTCTTTATAAAGCATTCATAGAACATTCAGTGCACCTTCATAATACATTATTAATGCATTCACAGAACATTCATAAGCAGCACGTAAGTATGCCTTAACATTTTACCATACCTTATCAGCTTTATTATTAGCACTAATAACAAACATTATTTGATTATAATGTTTGTTATTAATGTATATTACACTTATCATGTATTTTTCATCAAATGTTTTATGGATACAATGTTTTAAGACATGTTAAGGTATACTTACATGCTGCCTATGAATGTTCTATGAAGCATTACAAAATGCATTATGAAGGTGCACGGAATGTTCTTTGAATGCATAATGAATGCATTGTGAAGGTGCAATTAATGTAAAGCACTACCGAATGATCTAACCTTCCCACCCGTACACTATATCAAATGCACGATGTTCAAGCATCGCTGAAAAGACAATCTCAGCAACGCCTTTGCTTAACACACTTGCATTCCCCTGCACCGAGATTCAATGAGTGACCCTGGTACATAAAGTAAGGACTCAGTTTTAATACTTTCTCAGCTTAAATTTGTGTGCTGAATGCTCAGTGAGTGTTTGATTACCTCTGTAGGCTGTGTAGGAGACCTTAATACAGCTGGAGATTATATCGTAGCATTTAACACAATTTACTTGAAGACTGGTGATGGATAAATAAAAAGGGATTGTGGTCTATGCTAGTGCATTTGCTTAGAGTTATTCCTATTGTTGTATATAGTGCATGACCATAAAGCAAATGCCCCATTAAAGAAAAGGTGCGTGTTGAGATACACTTTATTATCTGCAGGATTCCGGAGTCGGAATCCTGCGAATGCTGGGAATAGTTACGGACTGGAAATTTCATTTGATGGCATGAAGGGACACGTGAACTGCATTGTTCCCACGTCATGCCTTTAATAACGATGGAGAAAAACACTTCCGTGGAAATGACAGGAGAGAAATCACAGACTAACAGTCACAGTACATTAGATCGCTTGTCTGGCAATTAGGATGCTGTCCCACCCAAGTTGATAGCAAAGAGGTGAACAATTTCACGAGTATTTATACTCATTTCGATCCATATTTCTAACAAATACCTATTTTCACTTTCTTCAGAAGCATATGAGTATTGAATCAGTATGGGGATTGTAGTGCAACCTTTCAATCTCTGAGGAACTTGCTATAAGAGTGTCATATGAGTCTGTTCCTATCTGCAGGATGACACCATGCAAACTGTGTAGACCTGTGGTATAGAGTCAGTAGTTCCTAGCCTCTGTTTCCGCTGCAGGGGTGTCTGAGGTACGACACTGCTGAGTTTCTGGCAGCTGTTACCCTAACTGAATCGTTTCTTTGGGCGTTCAAGAAGGCAATTCTCACCTAGCCCTGTGAAGATGCCTAACATCCGCATCTGTTTGCGAGGGAGCGTTGCATCTGTGAACTTGCAGAATTGTTTGCCTCTACACTATGTGGTTGTTAATACCAAGAAGGAAAAAGGGAGATTGTCAGCAGGAAAAAATGCTGAATACAGGAACGAAAAGAACAGATATTTGCAGCGATACACTATGGTGGTGCAGATGCTGCAATAAAAGTCATAAAGTCAACATTCAAGTGTGGGTGGCAGGCAGAGTAGGCCATTTCTACTTTCTCCAGACGATTCTTTGGAAAAACATGAACAACTTTGTAATAAAAAGGTCAATTCTAATGCTGTGGATCAGCATGTACTTTGTGATCATTTGCTTATGCAGCACTAGTGAACAAGACAAATGAAATGGCTATTCAGTAAACACAATTAACAGAAAAAAATGACAATATGTTGAACGTCTTCCTAAACATACAACAAAATATGTGAAGCATTTTGTTTTTCTTAGGAAAAGATGTCTATTTTAAAATGCAGAATTTCAAGTATAAGGTTTTTGAATTATAAACAACTTAAAATTTAAATACCCATAAACTAAAACATGGGGGTCACGCCCAGCACGCCATTCCCCCCATGTTCCCTATGGTGTGGCGCTCACGAGTTACACCTGCTCCTCGTTTAACCCTGCCTCTTGTTTCAGCCCTCGTGTGGATGATCCCAGGTGCCTCTCGTCTGCTCCCTCATCTGTTGTGTATATAGTGCCTCCTGCTACTGACTGCATGTACACCTTCATTTACCCTGTACCCTGTGTTTCTCCCCCGCTCTCCTTGCCTAGTTTTGACTCCTTGCAGTCCATTTCCTTTTGTGTTTTGTTCCGTTTAAATAAAGCCCCTTTACTTTTCCCCGACGCCTGCCTTCGCCTCCATCCTTCCCGCACTGTGATACTGAGTAATGGAGCAGCCAATCAGACGATAAACACCAAAAGCTATCATACCCAGCGTGTTTTCACAACATGGACCAGTTGGAGTCAGTGCAGAGGGCACAGCTTGGCACAGGACCAAAATCCTGGCTTCATTCCCTGTGGTCCAGGCCATGTGATCCATTATTTTAGCGGCTTTGTTTATATGGCGGACTGTTGAAATCCACATGCAAAGCAGCATAACCTGCTTCACTGAATTTTGTGAATTTACTGACTTATGTGAATTTGTTAGTTTTAAAAATATGAAAGCACCTGATTGCTAGAGGACTTGCAAATCCCACAAAATGAACAAACAAGGGGATAAACAGGCAGAGCGTGGAGGGAAGAAAATTAGCGTAGCACATCAGCCGATATTGACAGCCCATAATCCCCTCTGTGCTTTCAGCTTGGAAATTGGATAGCTAGCAACACTGTATAATGAAATATTCCTATTTTACTTCAGTTAGATTTTATGGGATGCACAGAGCAGAACTTGAACACCGAATATGCTTTAGCATGGGTTGACATGCAGTATTGCGATACCGTAAATCATGATTCTTATGCAATGTAGTAAATTAATCTGAAATAACCATGAATTTTTCATGAAATGTGTAGTTCTCAGTATGGGAGATTTAGAATTTGTCAGATGCCTTTTCTTAAGATATTGAACGGATATCTTTATTAGTGGACTAGAGGTAAGAGGACACACCAAATTCTTCCAAATGCCGTGCTTTTCCTGAAACCGGGGAGCAGTGTCCTATGGTATTCCACGCTGTTTTGAATCAGACGTCTGGAGAGCAGAACTGAGTTGCAGAACTGTCAGCTCGGGAGCCTCCTGAAAGAGCACTGAAGATGTGGAGGCAGGCGAGAGAAGATCCATCTTGTGAAAACAGAAAAACAGAGGAATAAGGCGAGAGGCACTGTGCAAGAAAGTCACCTCTGCTGCTGTCTCCCATTGCTTGTCATGATTGAAATTTTAATAGACTCTCTCCTTGCTTTAGTTTGAAATTTTCATCCAACGTTTCGAAATGAAGACTTCCCACCTGGGTCGGCCATCTGTCTGAGGCTGCACCTGGAGGAACCTGAAAGCCAATCATCAGATGGCAGAGTAACTTATGCATCAGCGTGTTTTAGCCGCTTGGCCCTGGTCGACCTCCCCCACCTCATAAAGCGTGGCGTGGTTTAGCCCCGTGCTCAGGCTGACTTACGGAGTTGTGTCAGTGAGAGACTGAGGTCTTGGGAAAGTCTGGCTCTCGCTACGCTTTCGTGACACGTTTCCACAAGGTCATCACTCCCGCTGCATGTCAAATGAATGGTTTATCGCCGCATATATCAGACCAGGGTTAATACAAACATCTCTGATGCAGCCCCGGTGCACCGTGGCTTAGGAGTCAAATAGCTTTGTATAACTGTGCCCTTATATGACATTGTCATCATTTTGACGTAGCAAGGGTTAAACATGTGAGGTTCCTGTTTGCGATTTCTGGTGCAGTCTACACGGCCTTATAAACATTGTGCATTTTTCATATATTGGGCTGGTGAAAGAGAATCTCTGTTCTGTTCCCGCTCACATACTTTGGGGATTGACATGCATAATCCAGCAACTCTGCACTAGTCTATGTACATTCGCCATGTACCATACAAAAACATATAGATTGCCTGCCATTCACCTGAAAGGAATGAAAGATACCTAAACAATTTCATGATTTTTGCACTATCCCAGGTACCTGCCGGTGAGAGAGTTTTTAGAGGAAGAGACCAGAACGGCAAGATATGCTTGTCAGAATGGACGGTACTGAAGTAAAATATAATATGCTGGAAAATAAATTAATAATATCAATGGTTATACTAGCGATACACACAAAGGTGTAGATTTAAGCATGGACAATAGGGACATGACCCTACAAATATTGTGGGAGCACCATGTATTTGGGGGTCTGTGTGTTTGAGGGGTTCTGGTAAGGAATATATGCATATAACGAAAGTGGTATTTTTCATATCTCCCCAGCATTATTTAGACCTTCAGAAATCCCCCAAAAAAAAACTCATCCACAGGACACTGTGGCAGACGATGTCCACTCTCTCACTTATAAACGAGGCCTGCATTGTCCCACCAGATTAATTAAGCCTTTGTTCATCTTCTAACAACCTTGAAAGCCCACTGCACACCAGACGGCCACACACTTTATTAATGACACCATTTATTTTACTATATTCATACTAATGCTGTCTCCTTTTCCACCAGGAATAATAAACGTATCGGAAACACTGTCCAAGTGAAGGTCAACCAAAGCTACTATATGACGCTCTTAAAAAATTGCTGAAACATTACTGCATATCTACTCTTGGTCCATCCGTGGTCATACATTATTCACTTGAAGAAGTATTCTTATTTTTTGCTCTTGTTTCCTATCTGGCAAGACGTTCTACTGATTTTATGAATTTTGCAGCTAGCTAGAGAGTCGCAATATAAAACTGTCCTGCAGGGTTACTGCAGGGTTACTTGTAAGATGCGGTGAAGCTACAGAAAAATATATTCATTTTTTTCTCAGTGCTTGTGTTTGAAAGGGCCCGGATGCATCTACGACTTCAGCACAGCAACTTACTTTGCAGATGAAAATACGACGTGTCAGGGTGATGAAGAGGAAAGGGGGAAAAAAATCAAAATCGAGCAAAATCAAACTGCCTGTTCGGAGGAAATAAGTCGACAACTAGGTCATTTTTTATGTGATACACTCCAGCAAGATAAAAATCAATATACCTTTTTGTCTTTTTTTCTGTGAAAATGCCAGATATAGTGTCTAAACTGTCAAATTGCTCTTGACATAATTTAGAGGAAGAACCAGGCCACCCACAGTACAAGTTATGGTCCCAGTTACCTATTAAAATGGGGAGTTCTCCCATAAACACAGAGCGATGCCCTCTCCTGGTGACCCTGGGAAACATACACATTACAAGCAGTACATGAGTAATTACAGTGCAATTAGATCTTGGGAGGTGGTGGGGGGTGAGTTTCTGTCCTAGCTGTTGCTAATGGCAGGGTTGCCAGTTTGGCCACTGGCAGAATCAGCCCTTTGCTTTCTGTTGCGCCCATTGTGCATCCACAATAAAAGAGCATTTTCTACCACTGATAAATGATTGAGCAGTCCAATGAGGTCGGTTTATTTATAGCTTTTTAAAATGATCTTATTCCCTTTAATCACACTCTAAAGTGTTTCAAACCGACACAAAAACACAACGCCTCTTTTGCTCAATTCACTTAACTTGAAAGTGGCGCATTCACATGAACCTTAGTTATGTCAAGATGGTTGCTCCTGCAAATTAAAGTGTCAGGAATTCAATTTTCATTTAGCTGGGTGTCCTTATTTTAATAAGGTCTTCCTCAGCAGACATTAGCCAAGTGAATAACTGAAGATTAATCAATAACTCAATATTACTTTAATCCCTCTTAAAGAAACATATCTTCATAAATCCTGTTAAGCTCTCTCTTCTTATTGTGCAATTCAATCCCACAATGAACTTATTAAATCCTTTAAATGTAGCTTCGATTTGTCTTCTTTATTTTGTAAAGCTTTGGTCCCATTTTACCCTAAAAAGATTTCAAACAGTATGTCTGCACATTAAAATATAGACCATATTTAGAGAAAAATTACACGAGGGCTAAAACCTGAACAACGACATAAAAGCAAGATATCAATGGACATTTTCACTTTTACATTAGTACCACTTAGTATAACGTACATTAAAACCGCATGTCATTGTGTATCGTAACAGACACCAGTATGCCGAAATGATGATGTCATGCCAGGTAAATTTTTGGGACAATGGGACTATGACAAAAAGATATCTCTAGCCAACTTCAATTTATTTAAGATCCAGTAAGATTAAGATCACCATCACACTACCACCAGAAAAAAGGTAACTCGGACACTATGGTTATATGGTTAGTTACCATATTATTAGCAAAACTGGAAGGAAAACAGGATGAACTCCCAGAATGAGACCAGGATAATAAAACCGTAATGGAAGCCAAAAGCAAAATGGCTGCTCAAATCCTCAGGGAATGTAACCTTATTTAATTTAGAAAGACATGTGAGCTGTGTGATCATTTTCTCCTTCATAGTCTGTTCCTATGTTTGTGTGTGTATGTGTGTGTGTGTGTGTGCGCGCGCTAGCAGGCGGCTTGTACCTTTCTGGTGTCAGTACTACCACGTTTCAATTAAGGTGAGAAATTATCTGCTAAAACCAATTTGCACCACTCAGCTACAATAGGGATTGTGCCAAAATAACATCTGATTTGCGCACGAGCCCCAGGCAGCGGTGCAAAAGCCGTTAAGAATATGCAGCGTCGTCTCACACTATCTACTTCACTATATATACATATATATTCATTCCGATTCCAACAGCTGCCAACAAAGTAGCCAAAATGTCACGTAAAATATATTTACGTTTTACGGAATTTCCTGTATAAATCAGATGTATGTTTTGCTAATGATTTCTTCAGTGGCTCCACAGCGGCAGAGCAGTGTGTCATCTGAGCACAGCTAGATATTTTATTAAGTCAGACGAACACCTTGTCATAATAAGTGCAGATTTTTCATTGCATGGTTACTACTGTAGTGGAGCAGGTGTGCTGTTTTGGGCAGGATGAGTTCCCTCTATGCACTTTCAATATCTAAATAATTAATTACAGGTGCATGAGAAAACTCTTGTGTTTTGACACATGCAGCAAAGTAAAAAGGCAGTTGTCTGAGGAAGGGAGTCTTCCCTTTCATCGCATCTTATTCTCAACTCTCAGCAAACTGTGAAACCACGTCAGTTCAGTCTGAAGCTGTTGCAGGATTCACATGGCCCTTAACAACCAGTCCTTCTTGCAGTGTTAATCAAATAGATTGAAAAAGAAGATGAGGAAATAAAGGCAGTGGATTGTTCTGACAGGATTAATACTGGATACATGCCGATTGCTCAGGAAAAGCAGACACTTTTTGCAGTAGAAAACATTATAAATTGGGTTTTTTGTTTCAATATTAACACACAAAGACGACTGAAGGAAAGCCCAAATGCGTACTGTTCTATCAGTTTCTGGTAGTCAGTAGACTCTTACAAACTATGCAACCTGCCTGTCTCTTCCCACACATATTAGCCACAAATGAGTCACTGCTTCGTGCCACCAAACTATTGCTTTCCAGTAATAATTTTATAGGTTCTGATTGGATTAAGGGGCGGCATGGTGGTGCAGTGGTAAGCACTGTTGCCTCACACCTCTGGGTCCCAGGTTTGAGTCTCCGCCTGGGTCACATGTGTGTGGAGTTTGCATGTTCTCCCCATGTCATCGTGGGGTTTCCTCCGGGTACTCCGGTTTCCCCCCACAGTCCAAAAACATGCTGAGGCTAATTGGAGTTGCTAAATTGCCCGTAGGAGTGCATGTGTGAGTGAATGGTGTGTGAGTGTGCCCTGCGATGGGCTGGCCCCCCATCCCGGGTTGTTCCCTGCCTCGTGCCCATTGCTTCCGGGATAGGATCCGGACCCCCCGCGACCCAGTAAGATAAGAGGTTTGGAAAATGGATGGATGGATGATTGGATTAAAGCAGGTAGTCCCTTCCACCATAGATTCTGAAACAATTTTTCTGAACCAAAAAGACCCTCGAGATGTTATTTTCCAAGTTCGGCTCCTGTCGTACAGGGCGTGCCTGTTTACTACCTTTCACATTTTGTCTTGGTCAGAATCCCTGCTTTGTTTAGGTCTATTTATGCTTATACTATAAAAACGGCTATCAATACAAAAACACATCCATCCATTCGCATTCTTTTCCCGAAACGTGTTATCTACAAGATCATAGTGAGTCTGGAGCCTATTCCCAAGAAACATAGACCACAAGCAGGAGACATTGTAAATGGGGGGGGGATCCACTGCAGGGGACACACTCACATACAATCAGTGTTGGTCAAAGCCCATGTGGAGTCCGCAACAAGCTTCACTGCCAGTGCACTGTGCCCAAGACAAATGGGGCTTATGCACTGGCATACAGGAACCAAGACCTACCTGTTCCGTACCACGAAGAGACACTAGTTATGGCACAGTTCCAGCTCACTTCATATTTTAGTTCCAGCTCATCAGGAATGGTACATCACAATACGCAATACTACTAATAATGAATAATATGTAGAATATACGCATTTCCCTTCAGATAATCCACGTGCAGAACAGCAGAATCAGCAACCAGCTCGGTTTGGTCACGTTTTCAGCCCTGCCATTAAGCAGAGCCATTTCAGTGCGGGTTTAGCTCAGGTACGGCTCAGATACGCCTCAGTTCTTGGTGACAATGGAAAAGCACCAACGCTGAATCTGCATGGGTACGTCAGTGTCCCCGCAGAAGAGGTGAGCAATGTCACCTGATGGATTGACAGGCACTGAACATAAAATACGAAACCCAACATTTGTGAAAATTGTTTTACCCTTTTTCCAAAGCTTTTCTGGTCTGCAACACAGCCAACACAATAGAACGCTCACTGGTACCTTACAGTACATTAAAATGCCTTAAAACACCCAGTCCTGATTTTTGGTGAAAACTTTAAATTGCTGAGAGTCTAGAGGCACACTCTTTGCTAATTATCCATGCTGTGCAAGAAGCAAACCTTTATACTTTTGTGTCCGTGCTTTTAGGGCCCATGCTGATATAATGATGTCTAACTTCATATGCTGTACAGAACATGTTCTGCAAAAGGAAGTAAAGAATAGAGAGAGAGATGTATTCTAGTCCAGCTGGATTAAATAAGAGCAGTTGTTGTGGGGTCTCTCACAACTGACAACTAACTTGAAGTTTTTCTGCATCTCTGAAAATGAAAAGAACTGCTGCCCTGTAACAACACATTATGTAATAATGTCACATTATGTAATAAGCCGACAAAATGTAACAAATTTTCATCACATAATATCATGTTATTATATGATGTGTTGTTACACATTGTAATAACTCGCAATAATTTGACAAAATGTAACAAATTTATAGACAGCTTGATAATTTTATATTGCAACATTACCCTATTATTGTTATCATCATAATTGTTATCGTCATTATTATCATCATTCAATTTGTTACATTCTGTCAAGTTACATAATGCGACATTATGACATAATGCGGCATTATTACATAATGCGACATTATTACGTAATGTGTTGTAACATGCCCACCTTTTTGCGGCCATTACAAAAGATTATGTAGGGAGGACAACAAAATGCTCTGCAACAGTCACTTGAAAAATCAATGTGATTGATACAAAGCATGTTAGCCTCCGAACAGGGCGTAAAGGAAATCAAAGAGCTGGAGCAGGTGTGTATTTAGAGGAAGGGATGGTGTGCAGTTACTCTCTCAGCTTGATGAGTCATCAAATCTAAATCCTGGGGATAGCAGTAGAAGTTTGCCAGAGACATCAACAGAGAAAGAGGAAAGTAAAAATGTGTGCAGGAATTGCAATACAGAGCGGCCACACTGTCAATTCAACTAGCAGAGCTGTACCCACCACAAATAAGAAGGTAAAACTAGAGAGTGACCTCTTGCATGTTTCAAAGAGATGGAAATTCAGTAGATCAGTGTTTCCCAAACCAATCCTCAGGGACGCCCAGATGGTTCACGTTTTTTACTCTCTGCCAATTCCCTGAAAGTTGCGAGGGAGCAAAAAACATGGACCGTTTGGGGGCTTGCGAGGACTAGTTTGAGAAACACTGTAGTAGATGACTGTGGAAGTGCAGAGAATCCAAAGTTAGTCGTCATAATTGAGAGAAAGAGTCAGTTTACTTTGAGGAAGAGCTCACGCAGGTGTCAACTGCTTTAGACAATCCCGAATGGTTAATAGGATTGTCATCCACAATCACAGTACAGTTGATTGCAGAAATGTGTTAAACGTTGTTAGATACCGGCTCCCAAGTGAATATCTTATGTGAAAGTTGCAATAAACAATATTTAGACCATGTGACAACACATGTCTATTTGTCACTTGAGAAGTGGCTATTGTGATATGAGCACAGAAAATAACTAGAAGATTACATACGGCAACTGGGATTCTATAAATCTGTATGTGTACCATGTGGAATCACTGGAGCTCCACAATGTTCTTCACTAGAGGAGAAGATGAGGGATAGGAGCATAGATGGGGTCCTAATGCACTTGGATGACTTCATCATTATTGGAGGGATATTTACAGGACATGAGGATAGATTGGCTCAATGTGAGTTATGCCTCTCGATGACTTTGGCGTTATGGCCAACACGTAGGTATGAAATGTGGAACGTGGTGTTTTTGATCATGGAAACGCCTGAAGGATATAAAAGCACTAGATCAGTTTTAGAGCCGTGTAGGTAAGATTGAGCACTAAACCCTAACTATGGCGTATTTGTGAAACCTCAGGCTAACCTCTAACCCAAAAGATACCTATTAGAGTCACCAGACTTTAAAACATCAAAACCTTTTGGCAAGCACTGGACTGAAGAATGCAAAGGTGCCTGTCATGAAATTATCACTCAGCTTATGAATGCATCAACATGTTAGCCTTGGCTGATTCCTGGAAAGCTTGCATCCTGCACACCGATGCCTTGCTGGCCATTCCGGAAAGCTAATGCTGCCTTGTCTGGTTTCCGTAAACGATGGAGTAATATTGTTGAAACAGTGAAGTGTACCCCTACTCAATACATCCTTCAGCTATTATTATACAAATATGAAATAATGATCAAATAGCAGTTTACTATAAAAAAAAGGAATGTGATTGTCTAAATGCTTTTGGTTGAAGGTACCACGTCATCTAATAGATCTGGAGGTGAGGGTGACTCTCGAGCTTTATGTCAGCAAGATCAGAAGCTGCTTTCAAGCTCCAGATGACGGATGCTGGCACTGAGGAATGTCCACTTAAGAAGTGTACGGCCGTTCCACAGGGTGATGGCAAGAGAGGCTCATTGTAAAACATGGGGGTGGAGACTGGGGGGGGGCATCAATTCTGATCAAACAGAAACAGTCAACCACCACAGCAAATCTCTGGAGTGTAACCCATGTGCTCTTTGTATCCATGGTAACTATGGTGGCAGTGGGGGCATAAAGCTCTTGAATCTTTATATCTTTCTTCACTTTCTTCAGTTTTCCTCTTGTGTAACTTTTTATCCATTATACAGTATTGCTGTCTCTTACCAATCCTAATGTCTGTGTCTGTCAGTCTCGCATCCACTCTGATGTAAAGTCTGGCCCCTTTTTATTGCATCATTTTTGCATCTCGTTCTGCCACCGAAATGATCTACAATTTACATTTGCTTCTTCAGTGGTGTGCCCTTTTACACCCACCCTTAAAATTTGATGATGCTTCTTCAGCCACGATATATAACTGATATACAGCACAAAATGTTCAACTATAGGGCCTCAGAGATACCAGCTTTAAAAGCAGAGTGCTGTGCCAAACCTGTAGGTGAACAAAACGGCATTTTTATTTTAAGTTTAATATTTTTATTTCTGCATTCCATTTTTGCAGCCCCCCAGGGCTCGGCACGGATACTTGGAGAAGGCCGGACAATCCCTGGGGATTCCAGGTCTCCGGAATAATTGTTGGGAATGAGAAGCAGTAGGAAAACGAACACAATACTGCAGATGACACTCGTGCACACACACACACACACACACAAACACACATGTTGGCTATACCTTTCCTTATGAAGACCGCTCGTTATGGGGACCAGGAAACCGGTCCCCATAAGGGAAAAAAAAAACGCATATTTATCAGATTACGGGGACATCGTGTCCCCATAAGGATAGGTATACCCGCTCACACACACACACGCACATACACATTTGCAGTCATATGTTTATGGGGACCGTCCATTCACTTCTATGGGAAAAAACCTAGTCCCAACAATAACGACCTTAACCCCTACCCAGTGCTAACCTTAAACATCCATCCATCCTTCCATCCCTCCATTAACATAACCGCTTAATCCCCACTGGGGTCGTGGGAGGGGGGTCCGGAGCCTATCCCGGGAACAACGGGCGCAGGCGGGAACCAACCCTGGGCAGGTGCCAACACACCGCAGAACGCACACACTCACACAACTACAGGTCCAATTTAATCATAAGTAATCAAAAAGTATTTTGGCATTTTTAGTTTTATGACTGCGGTCACAGATTTTTATAAAAATGACCAATTCCTTTGGGGGAACCAAAAAAGTGCGATATATACACCCCCCCCCCCCCACACACACACACACAGCAACAGCAGTTCAGAAGCAGGAACTCAAGTACATATTACAACAAAGACATCATACCCACAGGGATTATTGGGACGTCTGTAACAGGAAAGTGCGGAATTTTTATTTATTTGTTGTTTAAATGTTGCACAGCCTGGCCTCTGAACTGAAGGGAAAAAACTGCAAAGAACAGATTGTACAAAACAAGCACAAGAATGTACAGCTGTTTCATACCATTATGTAACAAAATTAAACAAATAAGCACCACAACCATGGCACAAGTATGCAACAGTCAGCCTGACAAAGGTTTCTTTTTTATTTACTATTTTTAAAGAATTTCCATGAAACAATGCAAAGGGACAGGGGAGAATCTAGTGAAAATACATCACAAAAAAACTGTCATTTTTACAAAAGAATCTTAAAAACATTTTTCGGCAATGTCTTAAATATTTACACAGCCTGCTTCCTAAAAAGTGGACTCTTACATACTGTTATGTATATTGTTTGTTCCTCTTTAGTGTTCTATAAACTTTAATAAGGCTGTCATAATTCATATTTCATATAGATTATATCTATATATCACATATAGATATAGATATGATGCACACATGTACATACAGTTTCTTAAATACTGCATGGTGCAGAGTTCAGACCTGCACTAGCCATATAAGCACAGCATCCCACAGTAGTCTGAAGAAGCAAATCCCAACTAAAGCATAACATCACGGCAATATTTCATGAATGAATGCTATATAATGGCCCTTAATGGTCGGAGAATATTATGTATTAGTTGGGTAAGGACTTCAGATGTAAAGAAACTAACAAGATTGTCATATTCTGCCAAAAAAATTGGCAATTTTGAAGAAATGTTGTGGCATTAAATATACATATAAAAAAATGGTTTAAAATTGTTTCACAGTTTACTTAAAGTTATGGCACATAATCAAATTATTGAATGTAGTGAATGATAAAAATTTCACTAAAGCTAAACAGCAGGTTGAAAGAGTATAATCATATGTTAAGCTTATTAACAATGGTTTAAGAACACTTACTTGGGTACAGAATATTGTTTAAAAAAAATTGCATATTTGCAGAAATTTGGCCTCAGAGCAGCAAACTAGTTACCCAAGGCCCACCTTCTTAGTATATTGATATAGAGTGACAGAGTGACCGTTCAGCTATATGATGTAAACCATTCCAAGCGAATGCTGGAAAGTTGTTCACCGATGTGATTTCCGCAGTTTCTCCATATACTGTTTTTACGACATCTGTGAATTAGGTGGTGTGAAACCATGAATGGAATAAAAAGGGAAATAATTCATATAAAAATAAGGAATCTGCTTGAAGAGAAGGTATACAAACACACGCCCATGCCCTCGCCTAAACAAATTCCCAGAGTGGAATCTGTCCCACAATCGCTTGGGAATTGCTACAGTAGAGTGGAATAAGCTTGACAATGGATGGATCCAGCTAGTCTGCAACACCACCAGTTCGGAGCCCCTGACTGGATGAGAGAAGCTACTGACATTGTTTGGTTTTGAAGCACTTACAGAAACTCCCACAGCACCTGAACCCTTCCATCACCGGCCCTGTGGTTGTAAACAGGCAGCTTAGTGTCTGTGGGGATACGCTATGAAAATTCACAGGGACACAGAGCAAGACCACAATGCATTATTTATACTTTACCTATTCAGATAAAAAAGTGCTCTCTAAATCTTAAATAAATTCATTAGATTTGTTTGCGTCTTCCTTTACCCTCTACGACGTATCAAAATCAAAGGAGTGACTATATTGAAAGGCCAGGTTACCTGTGTTTGACCACACAGCACAGAACCGTGCGCTAAACTAACTTCCTGCGGCAGCTTTCCTTTCTTACCAGGGTTCTAATATCTGAAATGAAATTCAGTGAAAGGAAGGAAACTTCTTATTGTATGACTCTTGAACTCAATTATTTTCTCCATCAGGGAAGATCCTTTAGAGGGAAGTTCACTCAGACCGTACGAAACTCGATGTGATTGAGGTTGCTCTGCTGATTTCGCACTATATTTCTCTTTGTGGGTACAGGGCACAAGGATGGGCTGATACCAGCCCAAAACCTGGATCATATCGTTTCCTGGCCTGATACGAGACCCAAAATCGACTGTGACAATACAACAGAAATAAAAATGCCCAAATTCTCACAAAGTAATATCCTGTAACTCACAATCATAGAGATACTGTATGAGTGCACTTCTTCATTCTTCCAGGTTTTTCCTGCATTGATAATTCTCCAGTCTTTTACTCTCTCCCCTTCCATGTGAATCTTCTCTCTAAGCTTCTAACCCTCTCCTCAATAGGGTTTAATTACAGAAATCTTCAATGGAAAGTGCTGAAACGAAAGTGAATAAATGTCGACTTGTAAAGACTAAATGAATGGTTATATAATCCATCCACCTTCTAATCACTTATCCCATTATGGTGGAGGATGGGGCCTTTCCATTATAGCGAAGGGTGGAGCCTTTGCCCTTATGGTGGAGGGTGGATCCGTTCCCTAGCAGCATAGGGTACAAGGCTGGGGTACACCCTGGACAGGATACCAGTGCATCGCATGGCACAAACACCCACATATAATCACACACTACGGGCAATTTAGAGACATCAATTAGCCCAATTCTACATCTTTGGACTGTGGGGGAGAAACCAGAGAACAGAGGGAGAACACATGGAGAACAGAGGGAGAACACAGGGAGAACACAGGGAGAACAGAAAGAGAACACAGGGAGAACAGAGGGAGAACACAGGGAGAACAGAGGGAGAACACAGAGAGAACAGAGGGAGAACACGGGGAGAACAGAGGGAGAACACAGGGAGAACAGAGGGAGAACACAGAGAGAACAGAGGGAGAACACGGGGAGAACACAGAGAGAACAGAGGGAGAACACAAGGAGAACACAGGGAGAACATTCGCACTCTGCATGTTGTTAGAGTCAATATAAAGGCAGCAAACAGAAAGGAAACAGAACTTCAATCTGACGAGCATTGCACTAACTGTTAATGAGTGAAATACATTCATGAGATAGGCACAAACATTGGGACTCCCACTTCAGTGTCTCTATAACTTGTTTTCTCCCCACAATTCCTCTCCGGATCATCTCTAGAAAGCGTCAAATGATCAACCAAAGACCAACTGTTATTAAAATTAGTAAATGATTACCCATTCCTCTATTGCATTTCTCTGTTTTTACATCCTAGGCAAACGTTGTGTTTGAAGGATATTCCCAGAGTGAAATGCACCTTTCACAGTCCTTCACTCATCTGTGCTTCACAGGTCAGTGTCCAAGCCAAGGGTAACATTCGGCATTCTTAGCATGACAGGTCGTACCAGGAAGGAGCTCCGGCAATGGCAACAACGTGCCAGTCTTCCAGTGTCTTGACAATTATGAGTCCCACAATAATAATCTTTAAAAATCAAACGCTCAGTCTGGTGGAGCTCACACTTTATAGTAGATATTAGTGGGGCTCTGGGGGGCTATCTCTTGAACAATGTAAACAGGGTGGCCATAGTCACCGCTCACCTTCTCATAATGTGGGCAGAAGATGCTGTCAGCAGTCCTGAGTGGAATGATGATGTCACTCAGCTCGGAGCCATTGCTATGACCACCGTTGCCACGCTTGGGTGTTGCCAGGGATCTAAGTGACATAGTGACGGTGTGCTGGGGTGGATGCTTATGGTGCCTTTGCCGATATTTCAGCAGCACCACCACCAGGGTGACGATGATGATGATGAAGATCACGCTGCCAGATACAGCACCTACAAACAGTGCCACCTCAGAGCCAATGACACTGGTCGACCTGCCACCCTTTCCACTGGTCTCACCTTCCTGCTGCGAAGCCCCTAATGAAAGAAATTCACATGGTCATATGGTATCACATGGGGCCGCTTCAGTATAACGCCACCAGAAAAAAAAAATCACCTTAGATTTAATCACTCATAACTCAACAAAAAACTATCTACCTTGACCTCTCTGGGCAGCAACGGAACCCAGGACAACCATGTTCCTCACTGAAACCGACCCACATACATCTATAAATCCACTTTCTGTTGAAAACCACGTTCATTCATGAAGCCTGGTGGCATCTTCAGTAGGGTTAAGTTAGCATTAGCATTAGCATTAGTCTCTACCCACCGTGCTTCTCCACTGAATCATTCAGCTTCTTGTGAGAGACCTTCCCCAGTCCCTCTCGGTACCGGGGCGGATGTCTGGTAGGATAATCTTTGGATGAAACTGGATAACTGGGACCTGGAACAACACAGGTTTCACATACAGCTTTTTATTTAGGCTGGCTTCAGTTTTCTATATAGGTGTGACAACACCATTTACAGCATTAGAAATTTGTTACTTTTTTATATCTCTGGCCTTTATTGATGGGTGTAAGCTTCAGAAAGGTAGCAGGCGGTAAGTGATTTGCACATTTTGTTTTATCTTATGGGTAATTCATCCGGGTGTATACATCAGTGCTACCACTGACAATGCCCCATGGCTACAGAGCTCTGACACTGAACTGATAGTAGCTGAGACGCAGTAAATCCGATTTAGCAATTCTGACAGCTGTCATGACACCAGGAAGGCTGTGGGCATGATATTTTAATTTCAGGCTGAAAAATTATATGGGCTTGGAAAGAATCTGATGTAGAAGTAGCTAAACTGACATGCTTCATACAAAGCAAGCATGGATATAACGCAAATCTCGACACTAAAAAAAGTCCGAGGATGACAGCAGGTCTCATTACATGCACCTTAATCATGCCTTTTCCCCCCTTAATCTTTTACCTGCCCATACACAACATTTATTACCATCACGAAGGCCACTGGTTGCACTCACTTTGGCCAACTTTCATGACGATCTTCATAGATTTGGTCTTGCACACACCTCCTTCCTGGTTCTCCAGTCCTTCCAGGGAGCCATTAGATGTGGCTACGAGATTGAGAGAGGAACAAGGTAAACACAAGCACCCAGCATCAGTATTTTTCACAATATAATTACATTATATATCAAAGAAAGAAACCCAGCCCTCCCTTTGAAAACCTGCCACTGGCCTCATTGATCATGTATACCACACCTATATATTCAGTACACTGGTAAATACTGATTTCCACTCAGTTCCAAACAAGTTACATTTCACATGACTAAATGTCTAAGTTAGTAACCCTATCCATTAAGGCTGTTCAAAAATGTAGATACAGAAGTCCTATGAAAACTAAAATACGTGAAGATACAGCCAAGGTTCTCACTTCCCTACGCTGAAAGCAGAATCGAGGAACCGTCTTCTTAAAAGCACAGGTTTGCACCAATGTTCCCCATTCTTTCTTCTTAACTGGCGTTACGAGTTCAGTTATGAGCTTTTCTAAGACGTTACAGCAGCTGCTCTCCAAACACAATAATATATCCATTTATTTACATACATCTAAAGGTGTCCAACGGATTGTCATCGTAAGAGTTTTACCGGGCCGTGATTTGGGGTTGATAGGCGCATCGGCATAAATATAAATGGGGGTTCATAACAGAGTGGCTATTCTATCCTGAAACCGTCAGCTGGAAATTTTTCAAACGTAGTATGCATTTTATAATATGTCGAATAAATATAAGTCGTTTTTTTGGTGATTTCATGTTGGTCGAAGTTTGCGGTTATTTTCTATACAAATCAATCAGGTGAAACAAAACAAAATGTACGTGTTCAGGGTTGCAAACTCTTTCAGACTCTTACACAACAAATCTTATGGCAAATCTACAGTATATTATTCCATTCTGAACTTAAAATTAGCTGCATCAAAAGCGGTAGGGCAGTTTGCAAACCCTGCAGACTATTTACAAGGTAATGAAACATACATGAAAACGTGTGTGCAGAACAGAGAAGAGAAAATCTCACTCCATGCAGCTGACCTGCAACCCTGTATTTTATTTGAAATGAGAAGTAAAATGCAGTTTTCAACTGAAGTGGCTTATTATTCCTTTGCCTTGTTACTCTGACAAATAAAAAAATTAATGAATAAACATTATATGTGTCACTTTTTGTATCTTTTTTAAATAATAACATGGTGCCCATTCCCAACTGTAAGAGAGATTAAAGTGATCTGTTCTTTCAGTATTTATGTTAATGCAAGGCTTTTTTTATTACTGTTGTGGGATTAAGATTAATTTCACGCAATTAATCTATGGAAATAATTAAATCAATGAGAACAAAAACATATGACATAAACACGACTGTATTGTGGGTTTTATGGCTTTTTTGGGGGTCACCGACTGCTACTGTGAGGATTACTGACTGTCTTATTGTTGTTTTGATGGGCTAGCGGTATGCTAATGCTATCGGCCATTAACAAAAACAAAAGGTATGATACAATGGAGTATGTCGCTGCTGGTGGTTAAAAGGAAATCGCCGGTTCTATTGATGATAGGACCTTTCTGAAACAATCTCGGACCATGAAATAGGAAGGCAATTCACTTATAGCTCAGTAGCGGAATCAGTATTTTTTACGCACAGCGAATGCAACATTTTCCTTGGGTTTCACATGTTTGCTGTTTGTGGGCGTATATGCAGTCGTCTTAGGCCACTTCTGACTGGTGAGCCTGACTGGCACGCGCGACATTATACATGTGCTGTTTAATGTATATCTTAAATCGCAATGTTTGCGATTTGCTAATCGCGTTGTTTTAAATCGCGATTTCAATTTGAAATCGATAAATCGTCCAGCTCTACCTCTAACTGTATCCAGACAATAGCCAGAAAGAGACTCGGCCACCTGGAATGAACTCTGCCTTACCATCCGCAGTAAATTAAATTAGTATAGGTTATTTCGACAAGCACCTGCTACGGTAATAGTACATTTTCACTCTGTAATTCAATCACCTGTGTTCTCCTCAAGCCCAACATCACTCTGCTGCCCCTAGAGGCTCAGACAACTCAATACAATCAACATCCTGCTTGCCTAAGTTAATTTAGTAATGCAGATTCTATAACATCTGAGAGCCTATCCACTGACTGACTGCTTGTGTACTCTGACCTGTATTCCCTCCACTGGGCTGAGAAAGAAAGCCTGCTCCTTTCAAACTGCACCAAAGCCTGAAAACACTAAACAGAAGCTTCTCTGTTAAGAATAGCTCAACTATAGTTATGCATAACAGTTTTTCATGAATAGAATTGCCATAATGCATCTTTATATGTTCATTTTGTCCTAAAGCCTTTTGCCATTAAAATCTGTAACTCTAACCCTACATGCATCCACAGAGCATATATGTCTCAAGCAGAGAGCAACACCAGTGTTGTGTCGCAAGAAAATCCAACGAATCACCCTGCAGTAAATAGCCAAGGATTGCAAACACTTGCATGACCTTACACTTTTCCCAACAGACCTAATCTTTCAAAGCACCCCATGCAGTTTAGGATTATTTCCAATTGTCCATCAGTGTCACAAACATATTGCAAGACTGGCAAAAGAACCTATTATGATGTCATACCCATTCATATCTCCATTCTGAAAATGGTACCATTAAACAGACATACGCTGCAGTTGATCTTAAAGCGAAACACAAGGATGGTAATGCAGCAAAGACAAATGCGCAGCACAAAGTGGGAGAAACGCAGCGGGCACCACAGATAACACACATACGGCGTAGGGAGGAATACCACATCTTTCTCTTTGCAGACTGGGACTGTTTATTCATAATGGGGCCACGTGTCTGCAGGAGTCACACTGGAGTCACAGTAGAGGTACCCACCCGTGGTCAGGGTTACTAACACTCAAAGAAGTTAAGCGTTCACTCTTTTGTCACTAATTTGGCTATTTGCTTTCTTCAGAGGGCATCTTTGTTTAAAAGCTAAAACAGAACATCACTGTAATCACTCTGCAGGCACTGGAATGCTGTACTTGTCTAATTCACAGTCCAACATGTTTGATTCTGAAACTAATAACAAATTTGCCTCAAATATTAATGACATGGCCGTCGGCATCTTAGTTCTACCCCAGATTCCAGCTATTTCAAGCACTACCTTATAAACAAGAGTTTCTTTAACAGAACTAACCCTGACCAAGGCCAACACGACGTACCAGTGTCAACAAGAAGTTGCCTGTCACTTATCCGGCTCCAAAAATGTTAATATTGTCGAAAGCTTTGATGGTACTTGTGGAGAGGTAGATTTGTGTATAGTGGTGTATAAGATGCAGTAATTGCTTCCTGCTTTTCCCTGGTGCATGCAGTTATGGGTTTCCTGGTGCCACTTAACTCCAGAAGCTCCATTATCCTGATCGTAACCCTTGACAAGTCCACCATACGTCTCCGAAATTGGGTGGACCCTCACTAATGCTGCACGAAGGGGCAATACGGAAAATTTATCAAGGTTTCAGTTTTGTCTGTATTAATGAAATTAGTAATGGAACTGGAACTCAGATTTCTTCATTCAGCCTCAGGTTTTATACATATTCCGAGTTCTCCAGTGCATGAGACTATGAGTTGAGGCACAAAAACTGTATTTTTCTCAGTTGCCACTAGAGGACCTCACATTAATCTGAGCAAACATGCTTAATTTGCCATTCGCTCAAGTACAAATACAAGTACATTGGAATGATTCTCTTCACCAGCCCCATCTTGCTCTTCATAGCTTTTTGAAGGGGGGCAGCCACAACACAAGGGGGTCAGCCAACATGCAGCGCCCCCGGAGCTGGGGTTAAGGGCCTTGCTCAAAGGCCTGCAGACATGTGAGTGTTCTACCGAGGTCAGGGCTCAAACCACTGATCTTCTGAGCTGAGGCACAGAGACTTAGCCTGCTGAGCCTGTCACCGATTCAAACCCGAGCCGTATGGTGGAATACTGAGTTAGAGGATCACGAGACTCATTTCAGAGCTCATGAAAGAAGGTGGGTAGCTTTCTGACATCTTCCACACCCAAATGCGAATGTACTGACAGTTTCTGTTGACTGTATCCTTACTTTATGTCTGCTAACGTTGAGAATGGCGTTAGAGCTTACTAAAGCTTTTATCTGGATTTTTACCAAATCATTAAAACTATGCTCTTTATTGAACCCTCTACCCACAATATATTCAATCCAGTACAAACTCTGACATATACTGAATTAATTTCCCCAAGTGATGTAAGAAACACAAACTATCCATAGTGAATATAGTCATTATTCTTTCTGCATCTGTGTGGCATATACAGATTTATAGCGATTCGTGTGTTTTAGGTTGTCTAGGTTTAGGTTGTTTTAGGGGAAAGGCACATTCAAAATGAGGGTGTATGCTTCTTTAACGTTACATGTTACACTGTAATAACCAGTAACCCCGATATCTCCTGCAGCACCTTCAGACATAATGATGTGTAAATAAATATGCAAATTTTCTCCTTTGTGCAAACAGGTTGCAAGACCAGAATTTCCAATGAATAATTCATCAAACCACATAACCATTCGCTACAATGTGTTTTTGTCTGTGTTTCTTGACAGAAAGGCAGATCTGGAATTCAGACAGAAATTCATAAGAGTTGCATATTCAATAACAGCAAAATTTAATATACAGAAATGTAGATATGCATAAACATAACAGTAACAAAGTAACAAGAATGCTGTTTACTAAAGCAACCTTCAAATGTACCTATAGCCAGTCAGTTTTACAAATATAATCACTTTTGAGGATGAATCTGAATGCCTGCACACAATTAATTTAATAATTCATTTCATAAAATCAGAAGGAGGGCCATAATACTCTCCTAAACTGGCTTCTGTCACTTTTAAATCAATAATACATACTTAGCTGTTTAGCAAATGTCATGTATCAATACACGTATCAATACAGCATAAACAGTTGTTTCCTTACACATTCACAAGTACAAATGCAATCCCTGATAAGTAAATAAATGAAAGCGAATTCTAGCAACTTCGATTGTGGCTTTTTCAGACACTGCTGCAGGAGATCTCATGTCTGTATCGTTACTCCCAAAGCCTACATTAAGTGCTTTCAGGCAACATTGCAAGGGAGTGCAGCGTTTTCAAAAACTAGACCTTGTGGAGCTCCGCTACATGGAGTAATGAAGAGTAATACTCACAGATGATGTAATAATCTTTGCCTCTAAAGAACTCGAGACCCCACAGGTTGGGACTGAACTCTTGAAACTTGAGTGTGAACTTGACGTCCTGTTCAGGCTTCACGCAGTTCAGCAGCGGCGTGTCGGCTTTGGTGATGGTGCAGCTCTCCAACTGTGCTCTCTGAACCATATACAGCTTGTAGAACTCTGCCCCCTCACCCTCCCAACCCTCAACACGTGGGCACACAATGTCCATCTTGTCCCCGATCTGGGGGTACAGCACCATGCCCTGTCCGGCAACAAACCTGAATGAAAAAAACACACACAGCAATCACAAATTCTTCTCAGACTGCTATACGTACATTATTTGTATGACAGATTGAATGTGTTGCTCTCTGTCTTTCTGCAATCCGAACACAATCCAAACTAACTCTTATTTCCAGTGCATCCTGCATGTCTGACACCATTTCTAGTTAGCAAATGATGAAATCATTTTATCTGAATTTCCCAACACGTGCAATACATTATATCCTAAATCTTGTACAATAACACACTAAATCATGTACTGCATACCTCAAGGTTACTTTTAAATAGAACTCAGTAAAAACCAAGATCTATAGCCATAGCTGTGAAACTATGTACTTAAATATCTCTGCAGATTACTGTCCAAAAAGTGACCCTCTTTGAAGCAGTGTAACATAAACGGACATCAGCTGAGCTTTAAGTGTTTACTCTAGTGAGGCAGGATGGTTACTTGAATCAAGGGATTTGAGTCTTTTTTAGACCACGGACCCCCAAATGAAAACACAGCAAACTTGGGCCCCCCAGCCACTGGGGCTGGGTGGGCCTACGAATGGGGAGATCCCCCTTTAGCATTTTTGGAAAGTGCAGAGCACCTGCATCAGCGCCTCTGGGACCCTCTAAACCTACTTCCCTGCAGACCCCAGTTTGAAACCCTGGTCTGAGAGATCAGCACATCTGCCACCTAGACCATTGCCATTTATTTTAAATAAAAAATTACCATTTTGGGGTATTCTGACTCGTTTTCCCTTAAATCAGTACTATACAATTCATGACAATAAATAAAGAATTTAGACAAATATGTTAAAAAAACGACATTCAATAATAATGGTTGTAGAAGATGGAAGGATGGAATGCTTTGATTTAAAAAAAAAAAAAAGTTAAATATATCCAAGTTATAAAAGCAATATGAAACAGAAGCGGTAAAAAAAAAAAACTTGCTTGACATATTTAAAAGAATGTGTGAGTGTAGCTGCTCCAAGCATCGTCTAAGTTTAACCATATCGTCATCTTTTCTATTCTTTCCACAGGTTTCATTTTGTTCTCTTTATCAGGACCAGCAAGAGACGAATCTCGAACCTTCCTGCGTTGTGCTGACCCCTGCATTTCATCTCATATTCTACAAGTTCCATTATAATGCCTGCCTAGACGAACAGAAGTATATACACAGAGGAATCTCATCTCCGGCCTCTGCTGCAGATGGAATGCTTTGTCCGTACTGTAGTACCTCCATACAACACATTCATAACTTGCTCTCTGTCAATGAGAGCCACCTACACCGTGCCTTCTTCCACTTCCCAGTTAGTATTTGATGCTGCTGAAGAGAAACACTGGACAAACACAGTCACTGGGATGGCTCATGCTGAAGAGCGATGACAGATATGGTTCAATAGTGATAAAGGCCACTCTGTCTTTGAGCAAGATATAGTAGATATGAAAACATGAGGATTTATGCTGGGTAATAGAATGCGTCTGCTTCTGTTTCACGTGTACAAATTACCAAAGGTCTATGTGATCCATGTGAGGACTCACCCCTAACACGTCTTTGTGGGGGGAGGATAAGGCCAGGAAAGCTGAATTTAACATTAAAGAAAATACTTCATATTAATATACCTTACTATTACGGTGGGAGCCCCCCTTCTAAGGTTGCCCAAATGCATCACAGCAACATCCCAAGGCTCCTTCAAACGGATCCTTCACAGCCCAACATATCCCTAGATTCATTTCACGGAGGTAAAGTGGGTGTGTCCAGCCCAGGAGACAGTAGTAGGAACAGCAGCTGACGGCCAGACAGTCCCATTTGACAGCGCTTTCCATTCAACCTTCGGAAAACATAGACTATAAAGGCTGTGCCTTCACAGATCGCGTCCCTCGAAGGATGCGGCCCCTGAATTAGGAAACAGCAACTACATGATCTGAGTCACCCGTGGATTTGAGTCGCGTATGTGCTGCCAATCTAAGTCAACTGTTTTAGATATTAAAGTATTAAACTATTCAAGTAATAAAGGACTTTAGACCATCTGCCACACCGGCATCCTGGCAGTTATAGAAAGTTAAGGTCCATCTCATATATTTGCATAAATTTTGATTAAATTGCTGATTCCCTATATTGCCTGTATTGCTACTGGCAAAGTCCCTCAAAAGAACTAGACATGTGTTTTTTTGTATTTGGCTTGCTTTTAGTTAGCTTTCAGTTTTAGTTATTTTTTATTTGGTATTAGTTAGTTTTTAATTGCTTATGTACTTGGCTTTCAACACCGCCGCATGCACGACTCGCATCCAGGCGACTCAGATCCTGCAGTAATAGTGTTTGCACTTTGCACGCCTGCACATGCACAGCATTACACTTTACAGCATATGTTATGATGTGTACCACTTCGTTTCACGACATTTTCACTTCCTAACCTGATCCCATTAATATAACCTTCCACTACATCAGATTTGTTCTATGCACTGCGTGTGAGCGATATCCACGAGCCCAGAATGGGATTTTAAGCCAAATATCCCGATTTTGGATTCTTTGCGTTCTCTGTCTGTTTAATAGAAGTTCTGCAAAGCACCTGCACTTCTGTGCATTTATGGGTCTTGTTAGATACCCCAGTCCAGGGGCGTCAGAAGCATTTTGAATGTGGGGGGGGGGGGGGGACACACTGGCATTAAACTAATATTTTATGTTAAATGTGGGGGGGTCCAAACGAATAATTATGAAATGTGAGGGCAAAACACAGGCACACAGGGCAAAAAAGCGACTTCGCCGTAAGATGTCAAACTTCAACACTAGACTTCAATGACCTGACTGGGGAAACGTACTTGAAGTCAGACTTAAATACAAAGACTCAGTTTGTAAAGGCAACATAGGGATTTCACAGGAGCTTAACGAGGGGGCGTGGCACACAGGAGGATCGGATGAGCAGGACATGACAATGTGGTACAGATCGAGTAGTGACACACGTTATTACTGGCCATCGAAGTTTTATATGACGTTCAAAGAACTAATTGGAGGACATTAAAAATCACAATCTCTATGATTCACGTGAAAAGTAGATCATAAACATGTTCAAGATCAATCACGAAAAAGTTATCACTTCGCCCAGCCCTACTTTATTATATACTTTAAGGAATTTAATACTTAAAATATACTTTAGCAAAGATGAACCAGCAAGCCAGTTGCAGCATCCCACTGCATTACTACAAATCTACTCCCTCACTACGACAGGCCTTCTCACTCATCATCACAAATCTACTCCCTCACTACCACAGGCCTTCTCACTCATCATCACAAATCTACTCCCTCACTATCGCAGGCCTTCTCACTCATCATCACAAATCTACTCCCTCACTACCACAGGCCTTCTCACTCATCATCACAAATCTACTCCCTCACTACCACAGGCCTTCTCACTCATCATCACAAATCTACTCCCTCACTATCGCAGGCCTTCTCACTCATCATCACAAATCCACTCCCTCACTAACAAAGGCCATTTTGCTAAGAGATTCTGTTCAGCATGTGAATTAATAATAGAGACAGAACAGAAATGGGGCTAAATCTCCCAGCTTTTGCAGAGCCCCTTCTCCTTCTTTGTGGCCTGCCCCTTCTTTCCCTATCTGAACCCTTTCTTCATACAAACAAGCCTGTTCGCACAGAACAACCACCCGCCTTCAAGTCCCACCTCCCCAGCTTTCATTAAGTCTCCCCTCTTCCCCTCACATATACAGTCTGGTTTGTCAGTGTTTATTCTTTTCGTTTCCATGGAAGCAGTCTCATTCAGTCCACCTTTCGCTAAAAATGGGAGGATTTCATTTGCCCCTGCAATCCTTCTTTTCTCTTAAACTCCCTTGTTAAGAAAAAGAGGGAATGGAGGGCAGAGAAAGGAAGAGAGCTGAGAACGAGGGGAAATGAAACGAGCTTTTCTGTGCATAACAAATCAAGCTGCATCTTGTATTATCTCTATGGTTTCCTGAGCTCTCCTCATTCCCCTGGGATGTGAGTATCTCTGCACCTCACTGGTCAGGTGTTATGTCTATATAATCCCCTTACATGTTACACACCAGAGTGAGATGCTGCTTCATTTAAATATAAAAATTGTCAATCATGTTCTTTTTTAGGTTTAACAACAAAACCTCATGCAGTTCAAAGTGAGCCATAATGGATTTTATATCTGAAAAATCTGCACCTTCGAAGACAGAGTTATAAAATGCATACGCATAACTCAGTATAACAGTAATTTTTAGCTTATTTTCCTCGTGTTTTTAGGGACTTCCATTATTATACTTTTCAATAATGAAACGTATATGCAACAAGAATCCTATAATCACTTAAATCATAGCATTCTTATCTCTTAGACTTGGCTGTATTCTACAAGCCTATTCTCCATTAATTTTGAAAGCAAAGGGTTAAATATATTGTAATGACCATATCAACATGTTTAATCATACTCCGTGAAGATAATCAACCCAGTAATTACAGAATATTCGGTCTAAAGAGTATCATGGATTGCATTCGTTCCACTTTCACAACCCAGATAACCAGCCTGGTGTAACAAAGCTTTTCTGCTTCAAATCAAAATATAATATGTAAAAAATAAAAAAACGTGTTATGTGTGTTATCAGATAGACTGATAAAAAATGCAGATGAAGTAAGATGGATTTCAGCATGAGAGAACGTTTGACATTGAAAAAGAGAAGCTTTAGTCAATGCTATAAGACTTCATGAGAAACATTGTCTTGCATGAACCAAGTATGGCTGTATTTTCATGAACAGTTGTAAAAATATTTAACTAATATAATGTGATTATAAAACTATTTACCGTGCTGTCAGGTGGAAGAAGTAGATATGCTTTTCAGATCATTTTTATAATACGTTTTCCTACAAAGACGTGCGGCAAAGTGATGTCTGCACAATTACACACTTGAGTCACACTCTCACCCATGATGTTCAGTACTGCTCATACCCTCCATCACTAACAGCCCGGAGATGTATAGTATAATAACCAGTTTGAGGAGAATTTCATCAAATTTACATGGGAACTTGATAGTTTTTCCTTTTTCACGTCATTCTTTTGAACTTAAAGCTCATACTCTCATAATCATACTCTGTAACACTGCCCTGTAAAAACGTTCAGGTAAATGAATTTTCTTAATGATTAAAATTAATTAAAAAGTGGCTGATATCTATCGAGAAATTGATACCATACCATTACTCCCCAGGCATGGCTATAACTGTCTTCATATCTATTGCCCGCAGTTGCTTGTGTAGCTAAGGCAGATGGAGTTAAGGGTGGCTTTCCCAGCAGGCTCTGCTGCTATTTCACCGGCAGTTTCAGAAAAATTAAAATGACAACAACACACAGAGAGAACAGGAAGACAGGCCTCTCTTCCGCTTTGCAGTGACAGTCACATACTCCCCTTCAGTGTCTTTCTACTCCTACACCTTTCATTCATCAGCCACAGTTTGTCCTGATATGACACTGGACATAAAGGTAAAACCACGTAATATGTTACTTTGCTATGCAGCGCCAGTGAATGGCAATGTAGAATTAGTCAATCTGGGCCATGGTAAGAATATACACATTTATGTACTCTTTTGGCAAGTTTACTTGTAGAAATAAGAAGTTAAAGTTAACACGGTAATGTTTATAAGGAATTGTAAGCACATTCTTTGTACTGGATAACATCGGCTGAAAATGTGAACAGATTCTAATTCTTGTACAATGCTGATGTTCACAAATTATACATGTAAAACTGTTTTATAGATTACCGGAGAGCACTAAGTAACACTGGAAGAAGGACAGCTAGTTAGTTAAGTTAATAATTTAGCTAGGCCTATTCATTTACTTTTGGTCCCTATACCTGCAAATAATTCGTTATTCGTTTTACATTTCGTAAGGTGAGCATCACTATCCGTTGCAGTTTTCGCCTGAACTCTAATTATAATGACAGAAAACGACATTTTTTTTCCACTTTATTATAAGATTATCCAAACGTAACCAATTGCTGCAATGCCATAAATCCTTTAAATTTTAATATATAACGCTCACGTGTTATAAATACGCACCGGCACCGTGGGATTGTAATTTTTTATAATAGTAAAACACGGACCGATAATCATGAGATTGCACACTAAGTGTGTTTAAACGTACTAACGAGATATATATAAAACCACTTATTATATGAGGTGTCTTTGCACAAGATAAAAGTTTAAAACACCAGGGAATGAAATTCGCAGTATGACACTGGATGGACCGTGTATTTCACTGTAATGGATGTGAACGTGTGTGTGTGCATTTAACTACAAAAAAAGAGGAAAAAAACCCTTAAAACCTAAAACTACTATTTCTTAAATGCATAACTATATGAAATACCCAGTGGAAGATAATGTGTTGCTTTAGTTTGCTTTGTGAGCATTTCCCCTGAGTGTGCATATAACTATTCACAGCATTGGGCGCAACTTTACATGCGTTTAATTATCTTACATATCCTATATAATTAAATGTGCAAGATAGATTTAGGGTACTCCTTAAACTTACTTGGTGTTCGTTGTATTCCAATAGATAGACTCTAAAATTACTGCACTTGCCAGGTTTATCTTGTACGAAATCACGAAAACTCCAAAATAATACTTCCACAAGCCCCCCATTACTGCTTTGGCCAAAACCAAATTTAAAAGTCGCCTACAGGATGCAGGGAGGTTATCAGACTGTAATCCTGATCCAAAGACAGAGGAAATAAGAATTGATTAAAAAAACAATCTCTAGTACAGAGTATCCCAAAGAAGAGAGATGTTCTGGGTTTAAGTCCCATGGAGGAAGGACAGTATTTTCTGGAGTATGGCGCAGAATTCTCCTACGCACCGGGACAGACGCAACTTTCCTCTCGAGCGCAAAAAGCAAAGCAGGGAAGCGGCGATACCGAAGACACGCATTCAGATGCGAAGGGTCACATTCCTTGGAACAGGGAATCCCTCACCGCTGCTGTGGTTTACATGTGGCAATCCCCGGTGTCCCCAGAGATCGCAAAGACGTAAAAGTATTCATCCGATTTCATGGGTGCTCCGTAAAAAGAAACGCGATAGATTTATTCCATTGGGAAGCAACACGTATCGGGGACTAACATTATACGATGGTAAATATTAATTATAACAGATCATCAAATAAAATAAATCATTCCAAAATGACATTCCCAATGGAAAGAAAACGTGCCTTGTAATGAAATTATCAGTAGATTTGTTCTGCGAAACAAGACCACTGTAATCTAACGGAGTGTGACTGGATGGAGAATATTTAAGAGCGGCTTTTCACAGTCTCCGCCCAGGCTGCTCGTCACTGGGCAAACCTTCGCGAAAAAAGCCGATTTGTGAGAGATACGACGGCATATTAGTGTGCAAAATAGTAAAAGATCAAACAAACGTCAACAGCTCATAATAGACTGTTTGCAGTCAAGCTGCGTGTCACGCCGAGGTGATGGCGACTTCTCCGTTAATAATGAGAATGTTTAGTAATGTCAAGTTTGTTAACAAAATAACAATGATTATATGTCTTTACAATATTGCATGACTCTGTCTCCATTGTTATGAATTATTAATTTATTGTTACCTGAAGGACATTTGCTTCGTCATACTCAGCTTAGTCATATGATTATATGAAATTTACTTAGACAAGCCGCCTGGAATATTTGTTTTGTTTTTGCACAATAACGTTATGTGTAAGGTAATACTTTATTCCGAAGAGCGCTGTTTTACGAATGACAACAGTGCCGACTAGGGGACATGCATTGAACAAACTTTACTGAAGCAGGCGAAGAAAAAAGAAGAGGTTATGACTATTGTTAGCAGGGCTGGACTGGGATAAAAAATCGGCTCTGGACGTTTTCCCAGACAAACCCGTCATGTGTGTGTTTGAGGACGGGGTGGCTCATGATAGATTTTGCCAAATATGATCCCCATCTGCCCAGTATGCCTGACATAGTTCCATATCCAGTTGAATGTGGCCATGAAGAATAACATAAACGAAACCAGGAATACCAGGAATTCTACTGAGACACAGCATCTCTCCATCCAGGATGTCCTGGCCAAGATTGCAGCAAATAAGAAAATAAGACTAAAGTACTCTACAAAAATACATGGAATGAAATTATTTTTTAATTAATAAGACGTGGAGTGGAGTGGAGTGGAGTGGAGTGGACTAGTCCTTGGACATTTCTCTACTATTAAAGTTAATCAGTTATACAAACATCCCCTCCTGCAACAGAAGAGAGAGAGGAGAGCAGCAGTGCATTTGTCCACTAAATGAACACTTCTTAGAAAAAGAGATACACAAAAGAATGGATTTGAAACTTTAGATAAATTAGATTTAAAAAAATTGCATACAGAAGAACATAGACTGGGCGCGGGAAGACGTTCTGAACTTAGGGTGCTGAAAGTCAGAAGGACTAATAGATTTCTTTTGTATCATTGGTAGATCAGTAGCAAACAACTGCAGTATTTTTGGTGAAATAACCATAGTCTCTTCTGAGTCATTGTGAGATAATTAACAATAAGCTATGTTTTCCTTTGACGAAAACGTTAGCAGGGCTGCCAGTTCTCACGCACCTGGCGTGACACTCATGCTTTCAGACTCTCACACTTACGGCAAATCTATATTATTACGTTATAAACCTAAAATTAGCTATATCAAAAGCATTGGGGTAGTTTGCGAACCCAACACACTATTTACAAGGCAATGAAATTGATACATACATGTAAACATGCGTCTGCATGTGTGTGCAGACTTGTCTCGAATTGAAAATATCACTCAGGGCAGCTGACCAAAATTGGCAACCCTGGATAGCTATGGGCATGCTGCCCAGGGGTATTTTGACACTGCATTACCACCAACCACCAGAGATGGTGCTAAGGAAGCGCCCCTTCTTCCAGAGCTACTGCAAAACACAAATCACACTGAGACACAAGTCTAAGTATCACAGCGCACACTCAAGTGAACTGTAAGTTATTAAAGGAAGATCCAAACAAGGGGCGAGTGGTACAGAAAACGCCACATTGTCCAGGCCGTGCAGAGATGCAGCTTGGCAACAAGACAGTGACACTAGAGCAAGATGGAAGAGAAAGTCACGATCATTTGCTGAAAGCAGATGACTTCGTCTTGACTTACTTTTCAGTTAAGCAAACTAAAAATGAAAATGCTTTCCTAGGCTTCCACAGTTCGCAAACGGGCTTTATCTGCACCAGAGGAAGAGAAAAATGCCTCGTTTACAAAAAGACGATGAAAAAATTAAAATGGGGAGGATTGAAGGTACTGCATTGATTGTCTCTTAAACAGATTAGGTTGTGAGTCATGTACTTCATGCTAAGGAACTACAGTGACTTACAAGAAATGTATGAAGAGGTGAGTAATGTTTTCCAAATAATTGTCCTAACCCTAACAATAATAATTTTGGTGATGGTGAGCAGATTTGCGATAATAAAATCTAAGTTGATTTAATATGTATGAAGCTGTACATGGTGTGTAATAAAATAGCACCCAATCAGTTAAGCACATTATTCAGAGTATTCAACTGGTTGGTAGAAACAAAATCCTGGTCCGGATTTTTACTCTCTGGACCTGAATTTCCAAACTCTGGACAGCGTTCACTATCCTACAAAGGAAACCAAAGGATGGCACATTTTGTAAGACTGGATCACTGGATCCTAGTGCACACTGCATATGCATCAGACATTTACATATATATTGTATAGGTTATGCTTTGGTCTATAGCAGGGGTGTCAAACTCCAGTCCTGGGGGGGGCGTAGCCCTGTGTAACTTCTTTCCCTGTTCCACCACAAATTATTCAGCTCAAGAACTGTGTGGTAATTAGCACAAGGAGGTGCAAGGAGTTGAATCAGGTGTGTTAAATGAGGGGGGAACCCAAAAATGCATAGGGCTTCAGCCCCCCAGGACTGGAGTTTGACAGCCCTGCTCTCAAGTGACCTACAAGTGAGGCAAATAGCAAATTGCAAAAAATTCACACTGTCAAGGAGTCAAGTAGGCATAAGTGCTGCTAGGTAGATCTTCCAGTGACTGCACAGGTACAAGTGTAAGCAGTATGGGAGTAGGAGCTACACAACAAGTACACAACTACACAATGACTTCTAACAAAGCAAGAAGCTATTAAGACTGTTCAAAGAGCAGAAATGCAACATAAGGACATTCAAAGAACATAAATAGGCATTGGGTTAGTAGAGAACGTCATGAAACAGATGGGTCTTGAGGCAATTCTTGAAGGTGGAGAGGTTGAAGGAGTAGTGGTTCAATAGCTCATTTCACCATTGAGGAACCACACAAGAGAACCGCCTGGAGTGAGACTTCTTTCATGATGGGCAGAGCTCCAAGCTGTGTTGGTTTTCTGAAAGAAGGGGGCAAGACGGAACATAGGTCTTGAGGAGCCGTTTGATGGATATGGGCGACTGTTCATTTATGAACCTGTAGGCCAGCAGTAAGGCCTTGAACTTTAGCCCAATAGGGTGCCAATAGGGACGAGCACCTTCCAGTAGAGAGTTGCAGTAGTCAAGTCGTGAGGTAACAAGTGCTTAGACTAGAAGCTGAGCTGCATATTCAGACAGAGAAGGCCTGATATTCTTCATCAGACACATGCTGCTTGAAATATTTGTTCTGGTGAGTCCAATTTACTGGCAGTGTGCAGACTGGCCATCAAGCTGTAAACTGGCCATTTGAGCGCAGTAATCCTTTTGAACTCAACTTCAAAATAACAGCTCCATTTACCCATTAGCAGAACGAATTGTAGCCATAAAATAACAACAAAACGCTAAACGTTTGTGTTGTGTTGCTTTGGCACGTAGAGCGAAGAAATTGGTACAATTCCTGTAACTTCTCTCTACTTTGCTGCATCTAGGCTAACTAGTTAAACTGGCAGAACGCACGTGTGACTGTCTGGATATCATAGGATGCGATAACTGCCATGGTAACCATAACATTATGGAGAATAACCAGGGCTGTTTCCAGTGACCTAGGCAAAGCTTTACTAGGGAGACCCCCTACCAAGAGAACTGATGGTCATTGTTTGCGGGCCATAGGCTATACCTGCCAACAGTAGGCCGTGTAAATTAGGGAGATTTGCCAAGCATGGGGGGTGGGGGTATGTAACTCATAAATCTGCTGAGTGGGGGTGTCCCCAACCAGGGTATATCTGAATTTAGTAAGGGGAGTACGATCCCTGCAGCCATGGCATAGTCCAGGACTGATTGACTTCCACCTGAGCAGGCACGTTATTAATTTGAGGGTGCGATGCACCTGCAGGCCGCATGTAAACTTGGGTCTGTCCCTAACGATAAAATTTGTCGAGCAGGAGGAAATCAATTCTCACAATCGTAAAAATGTTGATACTGAAAATTGGGAGATTACAGGGAGCACAGTGGCAGGAAGGGTGGAACATTGGGAGAAGCCAAGGAAATCTGTTACTTCTCGTTATAAATTCAGAAAGACTCACCTCAAATTTCACTTCCTTCACTAGCTTTATATTGCATTTTCACATTTGCACTATACTGCATACATGCACATAATCATAGCTTATACACTTTTTATATCTATATTGTATTTATTGTATAGTATTATATCGCATTGTGTTGTTCATGTTATACTTTTATTTATTATATTGTATGTGTGGCTCCACAAGAGGTATATTTCAGGACTATTTTAAAATATTTTTAAATAAAATAAAAAGAAATCGATCAACATAAGGGGCCTATACAGAGTTTTATAGAGTCCCTCATGGTAAAGCAAACATGTTTGGCACCGCAGTGCATTCAGACTGTGATTCTGCTGGCTAAAGCTGCCAGACAGGACAAAAGCTCAAAGTTCCTACAATAGCAGTACAAGAACAAGGTGAAGCAGGAGACATTGGCAATGACCAAAAAGCAGGTAGGTAGAGGGCGGAAGCACCTTTCTGATGCCAGAGATGCCCCATAAGCGGACAGTTAGAACTGCTAGGACTCCTGGAAGCCCTTAAAGACCCATTAAGCATGGTACAACCACCTCATCAATGAGAATCAGGAAAGAGCCAGGCTGGTGTTTGCAACAAAAAAACACAAGACTAAATTTACTAAGCGACAAATTTAAATGCGCTGGACTTCCTTAAGATTATAACAATGGAAACCAAGCAAAATCATGGCTGGAGATGACAGGGAAAGAAAGGGAAAGGAATGGACTGGACGACTAGATTCAAAATTACAAAGCAACAACCCCACTAACATTGAGAACATGGTCTACAAGTCAACTAGCATACCCATCTTCTCCGGTGAAGCTCAGCACTAGATTAGCAAGCCTGGGAGATATAGATTTCCACACTCCAACTAACCAATACCTCCAGCACAGACCATTATCTCATCATCTCTAAATTGCCCGTACATTCTAAATCGAGAGATCGTCACTCAGATTTCTCGATTTTGCAAGCATTGCAATTTCTTTTTGCTACCACGAAGTGGCAGCATTGCGTAACATTTTCTAAGTAGCCCTCGTCAAGAACCACAAGGAAAGGAAGGACTTGTTTGCTCTCATAACAATGTAAAATTTTCTAAATCACCTTGAACATTGTGAGACCAAGCAGAATAACTTAAAGTTAATAGCATGTTAAACTTTTCAGCGCAACCGATTAAATGGAAATCTGTTCTAAATAATCAGATTCCCGTCTTTGCCAAATCAAATACAGCACTGGAGCAGGAAAGTGAGACCGCTAGCTTATGGCAGCCTTAATTTATTTTTTCGAGAGATATGTTGGTTCGTATTATCAATTCGAAAATTAAAATATATAAAACTTACTTGGATTTAAACACGTTTAAAATGTTGTAATGATGAAAGCAACCGCTAGTGGAAGGGACAAGATCACCCAGGCAGAGTGAAAGTATATTTTATCTGGCACAGTATGTGATTTGTTTGAATTACAATATGCAAAATACCCATTGCGCCATACTATATAATCAGTGTTAAGGTTGTACACTGATATGTAAAAACTTAACTGCTGCAAGACCATAGTGGAAATTCAAGGATTGTTTTTTGATAATAGTCAAAGCACAATGGCATCCAGAATATAAAAAACAGAGATCACTTAACCACTTGCAAATGGGTTTTGTCTATTAAAAACACACATAAAACATACATTTTCTACCAACAAACGAGGTGCTGTTTGTTCAACTACCAGTAGGAGGCAGTGTAATCACTTGGCATTGGTGAGTTTGTTAGCGACTTAAGATGTTTCATAAAAAAAAAGTTGTCTTGGATATTTTAGATTTTGTTAGTTATTGGGGAGCGAGAGGTGTGTGGCTCAGGGGGTTGGTTGCGATTCTGTGCCTGTGTTTGGAAGGTCGCCAGTTCGAGTCCTAGAGCCACCAAACTAATGTCACCTTTGGGCCACTGAGCAAGACCCTTAACTCCCAATTGGATTCCGAAAAAGAGAATTTCCCCATGGTGGTGAATAACACATGTCTGTTCTGTTTCAGATTTCCAAACATTCCCTATGCAATAAATAAATAAATATCACAGTGACATTTTTGTATGTTGTTAAAAAAAAAGTAACATGGTAATACGCCCGCTTTCCAGATTAAAAACTTGAGGTCTTTGTCGGCATATTGCCCAGTGCATGATTAAACAAATATAACAAGCAGGTGCTAATGATCAATGACATAATGTGTAGATTGAAACAAACTGATTAAGTGAAACAGAAACAGCTGTGTAGAGGGAAGAAATGCGGGCAGAGTACAGCAATGCAAAAAGGGCAAGGCTGTGTGGATGTGGCAGATTAACCTTTAAATTTTACACTAGGAGCACAGGAAAAAAATACACAGCCACCCACCCACAAACACACACACACACACTCATGGTGGTCACCCTACATCAGCAAGGTCCCAAGCAGATACTTTATGGCAGACAGTTGTTTCCAAATGTGCTGTCCTAGCACTTGAGCTGAAGTACAAGACAAGGATGAGAAGCAGAAACACTTTGGCCAGAAACTGAGAGCAATGGATAAAAGGTACATCAAGCTTAATTTCCCTTAAAAACTTAATAAGTCCAGATCTCCTATCAACTGGCAGAAACCACGGGGACCCTGGTATCCCCAACTAGAGAAGTCTTAGCAGAGGTGGTCTTCATGCGACCAAAAAGCCATTCTCTGATTTGCAAGCAAAGCTAAGCGACAAAACTACAGCAACTAGTGTGCAGGAAAATGGCAGCAGGTGCTCTGGACTGATGAGTCAAAACTTGAAATATTTGGCACTAACGGAAGGCACTTTGTGCGCTGAAGGGATGGAAAGCAATAGATGGATAATTGTTTGCAGGGAACAGTGAAGCACAGCACAGATTCCCTACAGTGTTCTGCAAACAGAGTTTGCAATTTGGTCAAATTTAATGACTCCCTCTCTGCTGGGAAGTGGAAGCAGATTCTTCCCCATCACACGGTATCATCAGGGAGGCATCCGATTGAACCCAAATTCATTCTGCAGCATGACAATGACCCCAAAATCACGGCCAAAGTCATACAGAACTATCTTCAGTGAAAAGAATAAGGAATTCTGTGGCATATGCTACAGCTCCCACTGAGCCCTGATCTCAACATCATCGAGCCAGAGATTATACAGAGAGACAGGAGCGAGTGAGACAGCCGAAGCACTAGCCAAAGAACTGTGGCAGCTTCTCCAGGATGCATAGGGCCACCTACCAGCCAAGTACCTTAAAAAATGCATACAAATGCATTTAAGAGAAGTGATGCTGTTTAAAGGTGGTTACACCAAATATTGGTTTGATTATATATATATGTGTGTATTTATATATATATGTGTGTGTGTGTATATATATATATATATATATATATATATATATATATATATATATATATATATATATATATATATATATATATATATATATATATATATATATATATATATATGTTTACGGCACATTCTAGGAAACCCATTGATTACGCAAGGGGCAGGTTTATTTCTATAGCACAATTCAGACACAAGGCAATTCATGGTGCTTGACAGACACACAGGGATGCATTAAAACAAAAATGTATTATGAAACATATTTGTCACATTGTTTTTGAAAGTATTCTCTATAGAGCATTTTTACAGGAACAGATTTGCACAGTAATGTGTGTGTGTGTGTGTGTTTGTGTGTGTGTCTGTGTCTGTGTAAGCAGGGGCAGATATACATTATTTTGTGGGGCCAAATGTCCTCACAGTGTGATAAAAAAAAACTGTTATTCTGACATTGTGGGGACCATTTTTTCGGTGCTCACAAGCAGAAATTCAATTTCATAAAAATCTGTGACTGCAATCAGAAAACTAACAATGCCAAAAGTCTTGTATTTTGTTTGGTTACTCATGATTAGGATTAGGGTTTTCCCCATAGAAATGAATGGACGGACCCCATTTAGATAGGTGCGAATGACTGACGGACGGACGGATGGATGGATGGATGGATGGATGTTCGATACTAAAAAGAAACTCTGACCCAGCTGATACTCATTGTCACATGAGTTCCAACAACATTAAAATGAAGTCACAACCAACATCAGGATCTCATGATCGCTTTTCCATGTTCATTCTATCGTACTGCTATTCATTTTCATCTAAACCATATGACGAATACAACTTCAAAGCGAATCCAACAAATTACAGTTAAATTAACTGCAATTGTAAATCAATCGTAAATAATATTAGCATCAGTACTCCGACGAAAAGTAATACCTAACCTCACGATATGAAAATGTCCGAATGTACGAAAAGACTGGCCGCATCACGGACAATTGCTAAAATTATTACGGTTATGCATTTTTCATAAATTCTGACACTGATGGAAACGTTTGAACTAAAGACGCCTATAGCTAAACAGCACATAGCCCACGTCTGTTATTTTTAACATTTAACAAGGTTCCAAATGTTTTTAAACTAAGACGAATGTTTTGAGCAGATTTTACATTGCAAAAAATATGCATTTCACTAAAATGCAAAACTGTTGCTGATTTTGTATATGCTTATTTTTGCTTTACATTAGCCTTAATGTGAACTAAATAAAATATGTAAACCACCTCACGACTTACACTTCATAGCAGGAAAAAAGTAAAAGATAAATCTCTTCTCAGATTACCAGCATCTCAATATCGGAACATATTGTCCGCTTTCTCTTATTTCAGCCTCCTTTGCCAAGTTTTCTGGCCAAGTACTTGTTCTCTGTTAACAAGTGAAACCCGTATCTACTCGTTTAAATAATGAGAGGAACAAGCAGGGTTTACAACCAAGTGGTTTTGGTGTATTAATAGAAAGGCGATCGCTTGGGTGTGGTTATCACTAACTTAACTAAGACTGAAACTCATCTCCCTCAGTTTTAGTGGGCGTGTGACGGCTTGATGTAAAACGCCCCATGAACATTTGTGCGGAGGCGAAATGGAGTTTTAGTAGTCTTCTGTTGTAGTCTGCTTTTTTGATGCATGGTCTATTAGTTGTGGAAAAACCTGATGGGGAATCTTTTGTTTGTATGCTAATAGTTCCTCCGTTGGCGGATCAGCCTTTTGTCCACGCACAGGTTTATAGGGACAATGCACCCGCTGACGTTTATCCCAGTGTGAGGATTGCACCGCTATATTTTTACCTCCAAACTCTTGAGATACAGAAGTCCTGCCATGAGTTGTCTGGATGTTATGTATCATCAGACTTATGGAGCCCATCAGTACTTGCCGGCGACATCGGCGGCTTACAAGGCTGCGTATTACCGTCGCCAGCAGAAACAGCAGGTAAGTCACTGGCTCATTGCTGATCATGATAAACCGCATTGAATTTAGAAGGTGGTTTGTGATCGATGCTTTTAAAAGAAACCTATCTTCCTCTTTCTTTACGTCGTCTATCAACTTCGCGCAGTTGTCTTGTTTTGCGCTGCGTTTTTACGCAGATTTAACAGAACAGAGACCCCCGCCCTTTATGTTTTTCTTAGATATTTATTATTTGCCAACTGAAGGAATGTGCTAACTAAAGCTTCTTTTTTTAAAGTGTGCAATTGTAATCATACAAGAAACTGTGACTGGGCTGTGTGAGCGTATAAAACTGGGTGCCTTAGCAGATCCACCAGCTGAATAGTAAACCTCGGGTGATTTATGGATGAAAGCGCTTGGATCGCTGAAATCTGATAGCCGATTTGAAAATGTACGAATGGAATACATATCCGAACATATTTTGTATTATTTTTCTTTACCTAAATAATTATCTAGTGTTAGTAATATACTGTACGGCAGTTGTTTCCTCACAATTTAACAGTACAGTAGCGTCAAGCGAGTATTCCACATAAAACAATGCTAGTTAACAAAAAGACAACTTCCAAATGTATGTTTAATTGGTGTATTTCGGTCTTAATGGTGCAAAAGGACTGTGAAACAAGGCAGAAATAATGAGAACAGGTGTACGTGAGACAAAATGAAAAAAATTAATTGCATTCTTCTAGAACCGTAACTTTCTCAGCGCGGAAAAAAACATAACAGGAAACATATTGTTAGTGTTTTTATTTCCCAGAATGCTGTGGCGTAAATGATGGAGTAATATAAGTATGAGAGTTTATACACCAAATGTATGATGAAATACTTTGATTCTTTGTGGCTCAGGGAGAAATAAAAGTTATAATTTATATATTACAGAGGGATGCCCCCCACACTTGTGATGTCACTGCCCTGATGTCACTCTCCCCCGCCATATCTTTACAGAAGAAACTCTGCTTCTACAGAAAGATGCAGGACTCTCTGGAAGTAACAGTGGAGGGAAAAGAGCAAAAAGAGGAGCGTGGCAGGGAGAGGGCGGGTGGAGAAAGGGAGCCTGCAAAGGAGGCTCCACCCGCAGAGGCTGAGTACCTGAGCTCCAGGTGCGTCCTCTTCACCTATTTCCACGGAGACATCAGTGACGTGGTGGATGAGCATTTCTCCCGCGCTCTGAGCCAGTTCAGCGCCTTTACTGAGGACAGGAAAGGCAGCCAGACCCCCTTAGGAGGACGCTGGAAAGGTGAGTAATATAACCCCATAACCATCATGACTTTCAGTTTCTGTGGCAAGAATCTATTGAAATGATATGATAGAAATTTTTTTTGTCTTTCTCTTGTGTGAAGTACAACCCAGAAAATGTATTTTGAACATACGCAGGCCTAGCTTATGGATCGGAAAGTTCTTTTGCTTAAGAATGTCATTTCTGTGTAGGTCTTCGTGGAGGCCGCGTGGGAATTATTCAGGCGATGACTCAGCATGCTTGTGTTGCAGATGGACCATCTCTCCCTGCAGGTCCCTGCACCGGATTCCCGTCGTCCCTGTGGAGCAGCAGTTACCCCCCACAGAGCAGTCCCTGTGTCCCCTCCGTCCATCCCGATATCCCCCCAGGCGCCGCTTTCCATTCTGGGGAACCCAGCACATGGGCTGGGCACAGTCTCCACCAGCCTGGCCTGCCTGCCTCAGCCACCCTGTCAGAGTCTTGGCACTATGCCCTGGGGGGCCAAGGAGGCACGAGTTACCCTCATGTGCATGAGGTGTACCCCCACGTTCACGCCCATCACCCGCATCCGCACGCCCATCACATGCTCCACCACACCCACAACCCAGCCCTGGACCCCCGTTTCAACCCACTGTTGCTCACCAGCGTGCGTCCAGCCTGCAACTCTGCCCCGCACTGTGAGGGGACCAAGACTGTCCCAGAGACAGGCAGCGGTCCTGCACACAGCTGGCCCAGTTCATTCCATGGGTCTCTGGACATCGTTGATCCAGGTGGGTGGTGAGTCACAACCACTTCCTAGAAAGTCATCTGTCCAACAAGTCTACTATTAGTCTTCTTCCTTTGCTAACCAATCAGAATACATGTTAAGAAGTTTTAAATAATCTAAACTGAATATAACTCCTGTCTTATTCCCTTTCTACCTGCAGTCGTGGATCCGGAGAAAGGAAAGCCTTCTGTTTGGTTCTGAGATGAAGGTGGTGAGTGAAGCCTTCTAACAGACAGTTTCCTGCGCTAAGACAGCGAGCGTGATGAATTCCCTGGGAATTCTTTCCGGAAAAGAAACTGTCTCCTTAGGTTCATGCACAGCGGCGTCTATCAAGAACATTAAAGTTTTACCAAAGCCAAAAGACTTGCCTTACGTGGGATTTTTGATGAGATTTACAAAGTGGTATGTTGCCAAAGAGAGAAGGTTCTCTCAGGAAGGACATCTTTGTGACAGGACCTGGATTCTAAGGTATACTTTTCTTTTTTAAAACCTGTTATGATTTTGATTTGAATTTTATTTTGAATTGTTGTGAGTCCATGTACACCCCGATAGTTCTGTTTAAAGAACTGATATTGTTTGTGCACTACAGCTCAGCCTATTAGAGATGTTATATTGCTGGAAAATCCCTTTAACTAACAGTATCATATTTTGTTTAACATAGAGTATAATATCATCCTTAGTGGTTTGTTAACTGCTTGGACGCAGTTGGTGGTTAATTTCTTGGGCTTTCATTTTCTTTCATCGTTTACGTGTGTACCATGAATATTTGCCTTTATGGTGCAAGTTGGTGTAGCCATTGATGTGAATTTATAAATTGCTAAGTTCTATTGGCAAATACTCATTAGTTCCCTTTGCATGAAAAAAAAAAGTGTAATTGCAATATTAAATATTTTAATGTGAATCAGATGTGCATTGGAAATATACTGTTGACTCAAAATCAAACTTTTCTCTCAATGCAACTTTAGTATTTTTAACGATTGACTGCCCCCCCCCCCCCGCCCCCATCGGATTGGAAAATCACGGAAATACCTGTAACCCTTACACTTCATTTGATGGATGCTCTTTGTTTCCTGCTTGTGGACCCAAGCAGTTGGGAGAAGGATGTGTGCATGTTCTACACAAAACAATTGACTCCATTTATATAACTATATGTATATTACTATAGTTATAGCTGGTTTGTATCAACACTAAACAGCCCTATTTAAATTCCACATAATTGACATAACTTATTATGTATTCAGTAAGCAGTGTTCCGTCCCACTCATATCCTGACCTCTTCATAGTGTTTCTCGCTGTAACAAGGAAATATGAGCATTTCAGTCATTGCAGATACTAATGCTGTGCATTAAAATTAGTTGTTTTCATAGTTTTGTATATTATTCACAGGCGCGTTTATGTCATTTGCAAGTTCAGCGTCCCGGCAGCCATATTAATAAATTATTATACTGCGTCAATGAAAATCTGCTTTACTTCTCTGGCAGTCAGATTCTACCCAGTGTTTATGAAAATGAATGCTGGAACCTTATCCGACAGGGAATGAAGAAAGAGCCGGCTTCAAATGTGTGATTCTTACATAAGAAGAAGTTCGTTAATATGTTTCTCAAATAACAGGAAACGTGCTCTTCGAAAGTCGGTGCGGGGCAGATTTACTGACTAAGCAGGAAGTGGTCCTCTGAGAGGGCTAGTAAACACATACCAACAGCATAAGCAGAGACCTTTTTTGATGGTTGCCATGGGAGCTGATGGGAGCTGGGGGAGGAATTGTGGGAGGCAACTTATAAATGCTGGTTTGCCCGTACGGAGGCCCAGAGCATGCTGGGAGCATGTGCCGTGTGCTGAAATTGAGTATCATCTTGGAATACTGCATCTTTTGGGTTGGGAGTCTCTGTGCCTGAAATTTTCCCCATTCCTAAAATGACTCAGAGCTCCAAAAGATCTTCAGCCTGCCCTCCCACCTCCGGGTCTGATCAGCATCCTAGAGTCCAAGGCATCCAAAAAGATCCCACTGCCTACAAGTACGGCACACGGATGGAATGTACTGGTCATCGTTTAAGGTCTCGGAAAAATAGTTCTTGCATTCCCAGTCACTGACTATCTGTTAGAAAAAAGTTTAATTCTCTGTCGCCCGTCCATAACCCGCTGGTAAAGAACAGAGGCTTTTCCTGACCTCTCTTGGTTTGTAAAAATGTCATACAGTAGATCTTATTTTCAGCACATTATCCTGTACATCACACCACTTCTGAGACCTGGATATCTCCCTCCTCGTGTGCCTTGTATGTTTTCATTTCCTATAGTGTTCCTCAGTAATGATGTCATTGTCCTTTCTGTTTTTTATCATTTTGATTCGTTGCCTGTGTATAGTGAGGTGTAAATGTTTTATTGTTGAATAAAAGTAAAAATAAACTATTTATCATGAATAATTAAGATGGCTGCTTTTGCTTTACATATCACAGACATTCTCTCATATTTCATATTAATATTTCTCATAACTCCTATTAATATCTGAAAACTTTATCTTCATGGTAACTGCTAGGTTATGAGTAAAATTAAATTCCCCGTTATCTTCCTGACACAGACTTAATCATCCCTGCCATCCCAATGGATGGATGGGTGTTGTAACAATGTTCTGTGATTCACACCTGGATGATCTTCAGTGGGGGACATCAGCAACAGGGACTCATCAGCAAATACTGTAGCTATTGTTGTCTTTCAGGAAGTCCTAATTGGTCAAGTGATTTATGAGGACCAGTCAGCCGCACCATCTCTGTTCTGATAACCATATGTCATGCTGGATGGAAAAGGCTCTTTCGTGGGCATACATAAAATTTAGAATCTAGAGTGCCCTTCGTTGGTGTAGAATGTGTACATATTTTACTTGTGGTAAATGGAAACCTATGGACAGTTAGTATTTTAATGATCTACTTCCGCCACGCATGATTGTACAAGGGACACTAAAAAGAGACACCAAAAAGGTTTTGCTGGAGGCAAAATAAAATTATGCAGTATAATAATTATGCATGGAAAAGTTAGAATTTGCAACAAAAAAAATATATTAACATTTCAAAGTTTTAAAGGCACCTGCTAGTGACACATAAGTCAAGGAAGTGGATGTTTCCGGTTCATCACTGTTTTATATTCCCCCCATACTGTGTCAGAGCTGCTGGCAGAGAGTGTAGGCAGCAGCAAACCCCTGCTCACGCCCCCCCCACACCCCCCACCCCATCTCCCGGCACGCTCCCCAGACCCCATTCATCCTTCAGGAAACCAACCATTGGAAAAGTGGAACTCCTGCCTAGAGCATGAGAATCAAAGGCCTGGGCTTGTAACCCTGTGATTAGCATGTACTGCACTCATGTGCTAATGGAGCAGGTCTCCCGCGGGTCCCTTTCAGACATGCCACAGCCACATCCCACTCAGTATACAGCTTTCTCTCTGCAGAACGTAGCTGATGTGCTTCAGGGTACCGAGCAGCAAGGCCATCGATTTCTAATGAGCAGAACGCGCACAAACCTGGCTTATCCGCCAGGTTAAGTATCAGTTTAAATATTTATGTTTACACTTTTTGTAAATACACTGCGATGGATTTTTAGGTGGCATGCTAGCACCCAAAGTCCAGGTTATTACTTTCAAGCATTAGTATGTGCAGAGGTTTGACTTTATAATGTTTGGTCTAATTAAGCAGCCCCATTTAAAGCCTGAATCCGTGCGTGCATTTCCTCATCTTTAAATACGTTTTTCTTTACGTTTGTAGAAAAGCTTAATAACTCACTAATGCTGAAGGTTCACTTCTTCTTTGATCTATACAGATGTGGACCAAAGTGAGCGTACAGGACAAAGGCTCCATCTCATTCTCCACAGGGAGCCAAACTCTTCGTGCACAAGCCAGAGCCAATTTCACTTTCCAAGTCCCTTTATTGCCTGTGACCAACACTTCCAGTCTGGGGTCCCGGCTGCCAAATGTTCAGTTCCGTCATAATCACCGTTTATGAAGCATCCTGGTATACAAAAGTTTTGAGTAAAACATTCTACTCAGCCACTACATAATGCACACAATCTTTCAAATTATGCACCTGTATATACTAAATAATTTCAAATCGCACAAGTCACTATACATTTAACCAGACTTGATCAAACAAAGGTGGACTCAGATGAACATGTCACAGCCAGGAACACTACAGAATGACTGTTTTCTTCTGTATAAGGTCTAAGTATTAGCATGATCTAATGAGTGAAGTATAGCTTGCATGTGAGCACTGGAGAACAAGCACATGAATGCTATGGCCCTTTGACTGACCAACAAAAGCCCTACATCGCAATGAAAGCTCCTCGAGGTGGGAGTGCAGCAAACGGACGAGATCACAAATAAACAGGAGTTGTAGACAAAATAAGCTGGAGGCTCAGCCTTTAGTCAAAAATAGTTCTCAGTTAACAGATTTCAATATCGACATGACCAGATTGGTCAACCACCAAATTATTCAGTGCTCTGCAGCCAGTAAACAATGCAGCTTACCTGGCTCAAAGTACAAATGTTCCGAACGGCCGAACATTATGAACTTGAAATGTTCGTAAGTCGTAAGTCCGTAAATTCGTAAGTCGTTTTAAGGATATACGCAAGTACATCCTTCAGCGAGCGCTGATGTCACATACCGACACCATATCGAATCTAGGAATTATCTGACTTTATGGATTTGGTTACTCTTCTGGGGGAAGGGAAGCAGACAGGGTGGGGACCGGTGAGGAAAGGGCACAGAGGTTCGTAATATAAACTGGTCTTTACAGAGGAAGTCCTACAACATTACACTTGTAGGCAGCATACAGGATCAATAAGTATCACTTCAAGGCCAAGCTAACCTAGCCTTTGCCGTCTATCTTTAAATTCTCTGCATAGTGCGCTGGATAGACTTCTCTCTTCTCTAATGGCAATTAAAAGTAAATTAAAAGTAGCCTCCTGCTACTATTTGGATATTAATGGTGTACATCTGTCTGGCCAATCTGCACGTGACTTTAATGAAGTGTATTTTTTGATTGGTGGTTTCATAGAATGAGTAAATAAATTATAAATTACAGTTGAGATTCTAGACTTTCTCGGGGCAGACATTAAATTTCAGCTCACCATGTCTCAGTAGTGACAGAGTGAAGCATAGAGGTTATCTCGATATTTTAGTAGTTAAAGCCACATTAATGGTATGTCGGTTTCAGTCAGCATGGGGTTTTAAACCACATGCAAAAACCCACTGGAAAAGCATTCATTACTTCACATATAAGATTTTACAACCGTCTTAAAATGAAGCACAGCCTGCCAAATATACTGACTCAGCAGATATTACATAATGGCTGCAGGATACGCAGGACTAGCACTTCAGATTCTTCAAATCTAAAGCAGACCGCAAATAAATCCACGCAACTAGCATGGAGTTACTCAAAATAAGCATTGCGATGTTTGGTTACATTAAACCAAAGGCATTGTGGTCCATCTTTCAGACATGGCAGGTGTTTATGTGTTGCAGAACAGCTCGGGAGATGCACATTTGCATTGCATTGCTAATTTGGGTCCCGCCAACACTCATGTAAATGGTAGTAAAATATACAGTTAAAGACACGGACTATGGTAATACTGATGAATGTTTATGATGTGCTGTAAGACTATCCCCCAAACATTGCACACTAATCCACCTTCACTCACCCAGCCCACCCAGTAACTAATGAGGGCATGTGCTTCTTTTAACTGACGCTTCTCTCCAGTTCACCACTGTATAATGTGATCACAATGGCTCTACCAGATTTTCACCAGTATAGCATACGTTACTTTTGCATGAAATTCAGAATTTTTTAAAGAATAGCAGGCAGCAGTGTTATCTATGAAATTACTGAATACAGCTTCTCCCCGGGTTATGATGGGATTACGTTCCGATAAACCTATCAGACAAAAATATCGTAAGGCGAAAATATCTTAAGGCGAAAATGCATTTTATTACAACACAAACCACTAACAAACCCTAACAAACATCATAGCCTAGCCTACCTTAAACATGCTTAGAACACTTACATCAGCCTACAGTTGAGCAAAATCATTAACACAAATTCTTGTTAGTGTTGAATTTATTGAGTAATGTACTGAAACAGAAAACATTTATTGATCGTAAAGTCGAAATATTGTAACACAGACCATCATAACCTGGGGAGCGTCTGTATTTTGCCTTTTTTTTTAATAAGCGTATAATATAATTTTATAGATGTATGTATATATTTTTACCCACTTATTTCATGGTCCTCATGATGGACTGGCATTCTGTCCAGGATGTAGCCCTACCTTGGCTCCCCATGAACTTGTTCAGGATGGGCAGGTGGAAGGCGGGTACATGCGTGACTGTCACAGTGGTTCCCCGCAGTCCGCTTTTGCCCCTTCCGGTCCCTCTTCAGTTTCGCCTGCTGTCTGTCCTCAGGTGACCGAAGACGGACCCTTGGGTAGCAGATTGGATTACATTGGATTAAACATGACGTTTATGCGGTGCATAGGGCAGTTTCCGAGGCCCGCGGTGGTAACCAATGAATAAAGGAGGATATGTTTACAGACGGAATTCCACACAGCGGTCCGTTGAGAAACAGAGGAATTCGAGGGCACTGACTATTCCAAAGTTTTTCCTTAATCTTTGTGCTACAGAGATTGGCATGCACATCATCACCCCCACCACAGCGTTCTGCTGCCCTCCAAGCACAAAGCCCATGCTTAAAGGGCATGAACTACTATCCAAAAAGACCACGACAAATCAGACTAGGATCTGGTCTGACTGTGTGATACATGCCCTTATTGTTCCCATTTCCTGCTCTACAGTGTATGTGCACAGTACAAAAAACTTACATCATACTTGCAAATTCAGAGAAAGCATGATCAAAGTACCCTGTTCTACTTGAGATTCACGACTTAGGTTCAAAATAAGTTCTATTCTCCAAACTGCCTGGAGCTCCTTGACAAAGGACTCCTAATAGAACCCACCTTGGACTCAAAATAGTATGGTTATAGGACACCGCTATGTCTAATAAACTAAACAATCATGTCATCATAATCTCTATTATTTACAAGCAAGGATACCATGATAATGCCTGTTATGTGGGTACTAAAAGGGTTCCACGAGTGACATCACCTGTAGTGAGGGTCTGCTGGGTCAGCCTTTCTGGTAACTTGAAATGTCCAGATCAAAGAATTAAAGATTTTGTGATGTGCTTGAGAAACGCAGATCAAACTGAAATGCAATGTCTCTGATCGGAGGGTGCAACGCATGTTACTTCACCTAAAATGATCAGACCGATTTAGGCTTTTACAGGATAATGTGATGGAAGTGTGAGATGTCCTCCAGCTTCTGTCCATATTTCAGACAATTCAATATGTGCCCTATCTTCAGATGACAAGCAATAAAAGCTACACCAAGTTCACAATCAGCAGCAAAGCAGTAGTTCCTCAGTCTATGGTTCTGCTCTTGATGTTAGAGGTACATTTTTTAAGGCTTAGGAAGTCCACTGAGCTGGATATATGAACGACAATTAGAGAAGCTGCCAAGAAAAGGGTCTGGATTTGGTCAGAACCACAGCAGAGGAAGATATGAGCAGGCCTCATTTCAGTCATAATACCAACATAAATGTTCTCATTCCATCCTCTAATCAGTGCCCCATTTGATTATTTGACAAATGAGATTGATCATTTGCCCTCGCTTTGCATGAGCCGGTGGACAAGTCACACCAAAGGCAGATGCAGGGATCTAACATCATGGCTCATTAATGCACGAATGCATCAATACCCCCGCAGTGACAAACCGTCTGACTCCAGCCGAGATGCAACAGGTCTTGTTGCCAATCCTACAGGACTAACAAAGGTGTGGTTTTTATTAACGGCACAAACACGGGATCTGTTCTACATATGAGATCGATCAGTCGTTTACTGAATAAACGTGGCTTTGGAGAAGACCTTTCGGTAAGGAGAACAAGCAACGCTTCTTTTTCTCACTAGCTGTGTCTCCGTCTCTCCACAAAGTATCAGTCATGCAGATTCCTGTTAGGTAATGCGAGCTGAGCGACCAGCCAGGGGCTGAAACAACAGAGTGCTCCTGTGCATTTCTGGCATTCCTCTCCACTTTAATAAGAGATTAGCGGGCGCGCTCCACCTGTTCAGGAGGCTCAGGCCCTGGCAGCGGGTACCACATCTGCTTTGGTCATGTGACCGCGGCACTGCCACAAAGCGCACTCCCCACGCACTCGCCAGAACCCCCCCCCTCCCCAACCACTCACAATGAGATCACTGTGCTCTGGCTCTAGTTGACAGGAGAAGTGGGGGTAAATGTGTTATGGGGGGCGGGGGTGGGTTGGCCATTGAAACGAGAGATCCGTTTTTTTGCCAAAGGAAAGTAAACAAGTAGCATTGCACAACGTCTGTCTTTAGGTCGAATTTGTAGGTAAGTTGGGAAAATAATAATAAAAACATAATAGGGCTGGCATGGTGGTGCAGTGGTTAGCACTGTTGCCTCACATGGGACCCAGGTTCGAGTCTCCCCCTGGATTACATGTGTGTGGAGTTTGCACAGTTCTCCCCATGTCATCATGGGGTTTTTCTCCAGGTTTTCCCCCCACAGTTCAAAGACGTATTTGGAATTGCTAAATTGCCCATAGGTGTGTATGTGTGAGTGAATGGTGTGTGAGTGTGCCCTGTGATGGGCTGCCCCCCCATTCTGCATTGTTCCCTGCCTTGTGCCCATAGCTTCTGGGATAGGCTCCAGACCCCCCACAACCCTGAAGGATAAGCTGTTTGGAAAATGGATGGATGAATAATAATATTATACAGTAATAATAAAAGTAACTACATACTGTACCTTGAGCCACTGAAGCCGCACAATGTTTTTACAACCGTCACAAAGCAGCGCTTGCATTCGTTATTGCGAACTATTGTATTTAACCTGAATTTTTAATACAACAGGATATATGACAGTCCGTTCGTAAGTATGAGTTGTCCGTAAGTCGGACGTTCTCAACCCAGGGACTGCCTGTATTACGATTCTTTGTCGTCTGTAGCACATGCCTTTCTCCAATCATATTATTTCAAACAACTGATCATTCACTCAGTCAATGTTGGTAAAGTTTGGCAGCTCTCTACCAGCGACTCCTGGTTACAAGCTATGTTTCTCAACTACGGTAACTATCGATAACTACAGTATATCAAAGGGACAGTCAACCTCTGCAGGAGACCACTTGTGGTGCCAACACAGACCAGAGTACAATACAAACTACTTCCACACATTGTAGCAGGCCTTTTCAATGATTCCTTCCTACATCACAAATCAAATGTTTTTCACTAGCAATCCACCACAGCAGAGGAATGTACGGGGAGGGAGTGTGTTTTGATTGTTACCTGCATATGGAACAGACTACTATCACCAATTGACTAAAAGAGCTCACTGCGGGAAATACCAGAGGTATGAAATTGGGTGAATCTCAAGATGCGTACTTAACGATACTTGTGTTCTTGTGCACCTGTTTTATGTCATCTTCTATTGCCAAAGACCAGTTCCAATACTAATATCACAAGTACAAAGGACGGTAAAAATCCCCGGATGCTGCTCTTGCTCTGGTCCAAATATCAAGGATACATAAGTTGCACCCTCGGCAAACAAGACTGATCTCGTGATTCATTGCACCACAAGTTCATTCTTGGAAGGCAAGCTAGCAAGACCGGTCTTGCCGAGACCACAAGTTCAGTCTTTGTGTTCTTGTTGTTGAGATTCACCTCAGGGTCTCATGAGCAGATTTGGGATTCTAACCCAACGAGACCAATAAGAACAGCACTAATGATGTGATGCTGCGAGAGATGCACAGAGAGATGGAGCCAGATACGTGCGCCATTAGGAGCTACTACAACCACCATTCTTAATTTTTCTCAATGCACCAAGAGGGTCTTCTGACTTGTCCGCCTAATCATCAACGTCCCAGCCACTTCAGGTTTGATCCGCAGGCAGGACCTGCGGATCTGTGATGGTGTTGAGGGAAGGGCGGCGAGGTCTCCATCCCTTGCTCCTCTTGACATTTATGCTTCCCGCTCTTTCGTCAGCACTCGGCTGGGTCTCTGGAGACTCACTTAATGGCCATAGCGGGAATGGAGTGGGCTTTAGAGACGTGCATTGAGACCCTCTCGCAGCACCACCCCCCATATCTGCCCCCCGCCCCCCCACCCACGCACTGCACCCCAGTCACTATGTTCCCAACTGTAATGCGTACACAATGTACTTGCATGTTGTTTATGCTCGAACTGGCATGTTTCACCGGTCTGCATTAGCGCTGGGTACTTGTGGTCAAGATGCTCCCAAAAATCGCAGAGTGCTCTCACATATTCCTTTACTTGACAGGAGCAGCATGCTCTGGGTACAAAGCCGGTTTTTCAGACAGCTCGGATGTCTGCGGCACATTAGCTGGGAACATCTATGAGCACGGCTGGCTCTGAAAGGATAAAACTGACTGACCAGATCCAACACTGGTTCCTACGGTATTCTTTTTAGGAACACTAATTAACATCCATAACCAGATACGTTTGTGTTTAAATTCAACTCAAATTAGAGAGTTTGCATATTTGATTACATATGGATTCACAGATTCACCCACAAAGGTGCTGTACCCCAAATCTCTCCTACCTTAATAAATCCAGCCATAACTAAACTGAGTGATAGCACACCCAAATTTGCATACGCAGAACTATCCATAGCAAACCTCTCAGGATTTGAACAAACCCATTCTGATTCTGTTCTGACTGCGAGACCCTTAGGCTTTGATTGGCAGAGATCTAACCCCAGCCTGGTTGTGTCGTTAATCAGAAGAAAGCCACATATACAAGATTGCTTATTAATAATCTGTACTACTTAATTAATACATCACTCAATGCATACAGTCTGTGGTTTTCCATTCACGAGTTATATGTTTATAATTCATCTCCTGTGTCACAGTAAGTTGTTCTGGCAGCCAGGCTATGCAATTATTCTCTTCAAAAAATGAGGGTAATTAATGTTAGGTTCTTCCACTAAATCCACTAGATACTTTGTCCTACAGCCAGCCTGTAATGGTAATGGCAGGTCCTATAGGTCATTCCCCGTATTCCTGAGCTGTCCATCTCACTGCATGTTGTCTGCACAGGAATGTGACCCATGTCAAACATGCCTGCTGCGGGGAATTCCCTGCATTCAGGGGCTACATTCAGCTGAAAGCTTATACCTGCAATGGCGGGAATGTCACTCCTGGTAGCAGGGATATAGTTTAGGCAGTGACCCGCAGTTCTAAAGGAGCTTCGGCTGGGTCTGGGTGAGTCCCAGCATCCTGCCATCCAGCGCCACCTGTGCCTGACGTCACAAAAGGCACCATGGGAAGGCGAACGTGACGGGAGGCGGCGCCTCACAGATGTAAAATGTCTTCTTGTCAGCCACCCTCTGAAACATCTGTCAATCAGCCCGGGCCAGAAGCCAGGAAGGGAGGGGTGGCCAGAGCGCGGGTGTGGAGCGGGGGGGGGTTGGGGCACAGCTGCCAGTCGGAGCCCCCGCCGCTCCGAAGTCCTGCACCGCAGGGGACCCGATCCGAGGCAGCCCCGCACCGAGAGCCCCAGGGTAAGCTGTGACATCCTCTCAGTGGGTAACCCTGGGCCAAAACAAACAAAGCCATGGAGTCTCCAACGCCAAAGAAAAAAAGGCTCCTGATGTAATGAATCAAGCTAGACAGCTGGACAATAGTGAGAGCAGCGGTGGATAATGGAATTAGCCTCCAATTTGTATCACTTCCCCCAAGGATTGACTTGTTTTATCTAGTTAGCCCCTTTTTTCTCCCTTTTGGAACACACTGTACCCTTTAATGCCCCGAGAGCGATAAGCAGGAGAAAGCCCTTGTTATCCTGCTCTGCTCTCAAAGAGATTACAATCTTAGCTGTCGCGCAGCTCAGCGTGGCGTTCGGACGTCACATGTCGCTTCTCAGTGCCGACTGGACAGAGCCTCAGAAGCTGTCATTCCATCAAGTCTCACATCTCCCAGTGAGGGGTGGGGGGGGGGGGGGGGGGGTGGTAGAGTCACCTATCCACCAGGGCTGGAGGTTGGTCCGGGCGCTGCCAGAAGCACCCTCCCCTTAAAGGTGTTCCCCCCCCCCCCGTACGAATTCTCGGTACCAGCTGGGGGCCGACGTGTCCGACAAAAAGTGGCCGGGGGTGGGGGGAAAAGTGGGGGGAAAAAAAAAAGAACGCAAGGATGAATGAGAGGAAGGACAGTGGATTATGCCTTATGGGACACTGATGTGGAATGCAGGGGTGATAAAGAGCCTTGGCGGGTTGCTTCTGCTCGCCTGATGCCTCAATGGCGTCTTTGACAGCTGAGAGAAGGGCGCCTTTGTGCAGGCCAGGCACTGACACCACACAATGTTGTGAATGCTCCACATTGCTGCCATTCCGGCTCACGCTTTCCTCTGCTCTCCCGGCTTATCAAGAATTCTTCTTTCTTTCTGGCCTTCCATTCTTCGGGAGTGTGTGAGCATTGTGCTGGCTGGCCAAGACATTTGAGGCGAATGCTTTCCCAGAGCCTCTGAAGTCAACTTTCGGGTGTAGGGCAAAACGCGCCATTTTTTCAATTAGAAAATCCGGCCCATTCAAATGACTTATTTGACTAGTATATTGAGATGTATTTCTTTTTAACTATTCAGATAATTCTGTAAATAGGATACCTTGCATGACAAAGGGTTAGATGTGATACTGGTATTTTTGTAATGAACAAACAAAACTCTCTAATGTTCAACAGAAATATTGTTTAGAACATTTAAAATTTATCATTTAGAAGTAACTCGGTAGGCCTTTATCAAGGTGACTTCTTAGGGAGTAATTCTCAAGGGTAACCTTCGTGTAGACAATGATTCCATAACAAACGATTAAATGGTGCACAAAGCTTAACCTTAGAAGCCAAGATCCGGAAGGTCTAGGTCCTGCAGGTTTTAAAGAATGAATTTTAATGGGTTTCTGGTGTTTCCAATGTCAAGCAGGTACAACCATTTTAGTGTGGAGGTCACCAAAAACAGCAATTCAAGGAACGACCTCCCCTAAGCAATTAAGTTCTGAGGCTCAATAAAGTTCAGCAATTGGGTACTGCTGCTCTTGGTCTTGTTCAGAGAAGCACAGAATGAGCTCAGAGATAAAATTCTGGAGACCTGCTTATGTATAACAGGGTAAAACATTTTATAAGACCTTTTTAAATGTCAGACTTTTTCAAGCTGTACGATCTCAGCACAATGTGTTTGTATGTGCACTGGCTAAATGAATGAACATCTCATGTCCGTGATTGTGCCTCAGCTTATGATTGCCTATTTTGCAGCGTAATTGAAATTCAATTCCAGGATGATCTTCTTTACAAGATTTTGCAGGAACACAATCATGGATAAGCATTTCTTTTCTTCCTGGGTAGAAGCAGCAGCTGCTGCACTTCTGCCACTACATGGTCCGTCTCCAGCTCCATCTCCCCGGCTCTCCATTAATTCACATAATGTTTCTGTACCGTTCAATTTGTATCTGTATAGAGGCCTCCTGCATGGTGTAATAGAAGGGCTCCGCGCTGAGAGACCGAGTTCCATTCCAATAACCAGGTCGTTAAGTGAGATGGTTGCCAAATGAAAATCGCAGTAGCCTAGGCGTGACCGCGACTGTGCTTACGACTTTCTACACTCAGCTTTCTACACTCAATTTCTTCTATCCTCTATGAAGTGGACATTTTTAACATTTTGTACATTTTACTTCAAAGATCTCTCTCAGTCCGGTGTACACTGGCACTCAAGTGAACAGAAACTGAATGACAAATTTGCAAATTTGCAAATGGTTACTAACTGAGGTAGTCGCTAAATGATAAGAGGTTGTAATTCAGGTTACAACAGGGTTCTGTACATAATCCAGCTTACAGCTCCATGAAGGAAGGTTTGGCCCGCTAGCTAACGCGGTTGCCTTGCACCTTTAGACTTTGGGCTTTGAATACAAACTCCACTGTGTGTGTAGAGTTTGCATGTCATCCCCAAGTCACACTGGGTTTTCCCTGCAGTCCAAAGCTGTTTGGCTAGTTGGTGTCTCCAATGGGAGTGATGCCACCATTAGGTCCCCGAAGAAGGCCTTGAACCCGCAGTTGCTCCAGGGATTGTATGTTGCTTAGGATAAAAGCATCTGCTAAATGAATGTAATGTACATTGTCCATAGTGTATGATTTTATATGTTCCCTGTGATGGACTGGCACCCCATAAAGGTTACAGGCCAGCCCAGTGGCCCATACTGCCTGGAATAGGATCCAGGCCTCTCTGTTTATTACCGATATGCTTTAATTATGTCTGTGTGACAATCATTCAGGAGTTTCCAGTCTCTCAGTTTATGAATCGTGGTTTTTGATGCTGGAATGACAGGAAGCACTGACATCCTCTTTACTGACCCCACATTCTGATAATCCTTTTGATGATTATTATGTATAATGTATATTGTAACATATTGTGCTATCACTATAGCAGTTTAAATTTCACCTCAAGCAGAAATGCTGTCCTTATGTGCTTGAAGATTAGATATTAATCAAACAAGATTGTTTGGTTATGGGAATACCGTAAAGATATACTGACTGGTTGCCGTCCACAAGCCGAGTTTGAAAACCACTGGCGTGTAGAATCTCTATATCAGACACTCCTGAAAGAAAAGTAGCCTGAGGAAAACAGCACAGTGTCTAAAATAATCTAACCCTTACTTATGTAGCAGGGACTTGTATTCAAAGTGACATACAGTTGAGAATGCAGGATCAGACGGTAACCGGAGCTTAAGGATCTTGTTTAGAGGCCCAATGTTGACACCATTCAGTCAACCCTGGGATTCAAAGCAGCGATCCCTGAGCCACACAGCATAAGATAGCATCAGCACCCGTGACACACATTCACTCTCAGAAAAAAAGGGTTCCAGTTTGTACCTTTGCTTGTCACTAGGGCAGTACCCTCAAGGGTGGGCAAGTTTTACCCTTAGCTGTAGGTAACTGTACCTTTTAAGGGGCACATTAATGTTGTTTGTACCTTGGGGTCCATTTCTGTACCTTGAAAGAAACACAAATGTAAGGTACAGCCCCGGGGACAAGCAAAGGTACAAACTGGTACCTTTTTTATGAGAGTGTTTGCCAAGTCAATTTGATGTTAAATCACTGGCTCTCTGACTGTCTTCATCATGTCTGATGACTCCTAATCCGCATCCAGCAAGGCAATATTACCAGGGTGGAATTAAGTGGCTTTGCTGCCTTTTACCAAGCAGGGGACAAACTTATGGTCAAACATGCAAAAAGGCAAAGCAGACATACCCACAGGTATGACACATACAGACAAAGCAGCAGCATACTGCCAGACACACAAAAAAAGGTACGACATAACACAGAGGTACAAACAAAACAGATTTTCAGCTAAAGATATATTTATATATAGAAAAACCAAAGATGCAAAAATTCCTGCAAATGCACAGAGATACCATACATCACGGGGTGAGTAGATACCAGAGACAAAAGCCAAAAACATACACACAAGTGCAACATGTGTGAGCACATTCACACACACCAATAAATACTACAAACAGCATGCTTACGCACAGATAACACTCAGTAACTAACAGCAAGTCCATTTAGGACGAACAACATGGACATCACACACTGCTACTGCTGTACCGTTAGACTTCTACTTATTTAATGTTTCCTGGCAGCTGGCATGTGCGGGATAGAGGAATTGTATAATATAGCATAATAGTAGTATAATCCTTTATTGGCCATCGCACAAGCACAGTTCGGGAACATTGGAATGCTACCCCAACTTGTTCTTCATAGCTCGGGTGTCACAGTGCAGGGTCAAGCATCGTGAAAAGCAAAGGGGAACGGGGCTTTGGTGGCCATTGCATCTCAATTATGGAGCTCTCTTCCCAACTTTATCAAGGAATCAGGAAGGAACAGTATAAAACCAGACAAAAAAATTCACTTTTATGCTATAGCCTTTGGTGACCTTCAATGGCAAGGCTGCTGGTGGCCCTTGACAACACGCCTGTGTTTTTGTTAAGCTCCTGGATTTTCTTTTAAATTGTGTTTTTCTTTTTAATTGTATTTTATGGTACGTTTCACTGTTTTTAATTTGTTACGTTCTAGTTTTATTTCATTTCCTATGTTGCTTATTGAGAAGCACTTCGGCTACAGCAATGCCAGGGCTGTTTTAAACATGCAACAACCATGCAGTGCACTTGGAGCTGAGGGTTGAGGGCCTTGCTCAAGGGCCTACAGCCATGTGACTGTTCAGTCAAAGCTTGAACTTGCAACCTTTCCGATCACGGAGCCTCGTGCCCCCCTCGGATTGGTAGATGAGATGCCTCTGTGTTGCTCTAAGGATCATGCGAAGTTCCCACCTTCAGCAAGATACACCTGCAATGTTTTCCTCTCCGATGACATAGACTAATATTCGAAGATTACAGGGATTAGACCTTGGCTGTTTAGGTGCCCATGGAGCTGGTCTGTAACCAATCCTCCCTAATCAGATTTATCACACACCGCCACAAGAACAACGTTACTGAATTCGATGCTCTCCTGCCCGCCTGCACATTCGTTCGGTGTGCTTCTCAGAATAATGAGGCACGAAGGAGTGTTTATTTGATGTAATACAAATAACAGGAAAAACGAAGGCATTTTCCAAAAGGGGGGGGGGGGCATGAACGGAGATGAATAAAGAGATTACGCAGCGGGGTGAAACCGTAAGCCCACTTCTGGCTTGTTAGGCACTTCAGATGCTTTTTTTCTTCATTTTGATTTTAGCATCATTCGGATAAGAAGAATCACATCTACAGATCCATTAGCTACTCTCACTGCACTAACCAATATAAAAGTAGGACAAGATCTGGGGAATTCACGGAGGAATAAAAAGCAGTAATAATAATGCAAAAATAAATAATGTAAAAATTATGTCAAAAGATTTAGAATATATCGTTGCTGTCCAACGAAAACCACCAATATCCAAATATCTGTTATTTCGAGAGCATGAAAAAACACATTTTCTCAAAAACTGCTCCACAATATATACCTCAAAACAACAAATAACACCCTTAGCGTCGCAAATAGGACCCTCTCTTTACACAACTGTCAGTTAAAACAGTTTCATGTCTTAAATGGACTTAAATGTGGATTGATATCAGCGAGACCAATATGTCAGCATCAGCAAAATATAAACTAATCTCTCTTTACCTTCACAATTAACAATGATATTAACTAGATATCTAGCTATCAATGTTAAATTGTTAAAATTAGCAATATAAAGTATTCCTTACAAATGACTATTGTCACGTTTTCGCTGAACGCGGGTAATCGCTCGGGCAGGCAACAGGCAGAAGCAGGCAAGGCAGGTGGAATCAGGGAAACCGGGGATTTATTGAAGGGTAAGGGCAGGACGGAGACTAGCACTGACATTCACAAACATCAATGACGGACAAGGGATACATGCAAGACTTGGACTTAAATAAACAGGACTGATCAAAATAACTAGACACAGCTGGGTACGACCAGGGAAGCACACGTGGATAATCAGGGGGCGTGGCACACACGAGGAGCGGACGAGCCGGGCATGACAACCATCATGAATACAAATATTAATTAGAAACATAAATACTAGTCAAATAAATGCTAAAATTTGTACCTTTGCTTGTCACTGGGGCTGTACCTACAATTACCTACAGCTGAGGGTATAACAGACCCTTGAGGGTACAGCCCCAGTGACAAGCAAAGGTACAAAATTTTACCTTTTCTGAGTGTGTAGTAAATGTCACAGTCGTCAAAAAGTAGGCATTTTTCATCGGACACCAACGATATGCACGCATCTATGGCTCCAAAACACATCCTGGATTTACATCAGGTCCAGTTAAAGTAATTCAGTGGTCATTCTGAGTGAGGCAAGCAAGGTATGTCCTTTGAGTGTGGCCCAATTATTGTTACATGTGGAGAACTGCGCTAAGATTAGGGTCATCTATATGTAGACTGACACAAAGAAAACGCACCTTTATAACGGACCACAGCAAAGGAGTACTAGTCCTTATTTAACTTTGTGTGCTCCGCGGGCTGGATGCTGAATATGGAGTGAAGCGAGTCAGATCGGCACCCTGCACCCCCCCACCCCCAACAGCAGGCTTGCCGTCCCCTTGGGGCGCCAGGGACCAAGCATATTGACCCCAAGCAGAACCCTTGGCTGTGAACTCCAAATTCCGCAGCATGCAGACAGCCCACAAACTCCGCTTTCAGTTAAAACAGCATCATCCCCCCCCCCCACCACCACCACATCCACTGCCACCCCCCCCCCCCAACACATATGACATTCCCAAAAAAGGCCCTGCAGCCCAAGGCTGCCCTGATTGCGCTGCATGACTCAACTGGCCAGGAATTAGAAGAGTGAGCGCCGCTGTGGGGCCTCATGGAGCAATGCCACAGAGCCCCCATCCAGGCCAGTGTTACAAGGCCCCAGCTAGGCTGGGGCAAACCATTGTTATCATCTCACCCGTAATCGTCCAATTAGCCGCTACCATAAAGAGTGCCAGTCCATCAGTTCCAGATGCCATCCACAGTTTTTCTCATTCATTCACACACACATATCAAATTAAATGGACACCACTAGCAGAAGCTCGAGGTAACAAAAGTCCACTATGCCAATGTGTGTGTCAAGGTGATACAACTGAAGTGCACAGCCAAGACGGGACAAACTCCGATAAGCTCCTCGCTACCTCAGGGAACTCTTACCACTCACCCTCTCTCTCTCTCAGATCCTCTAATAATAATCTCCTCGCTGTTTCACATCCCAGACTTTCCATCATGAGTGACAGGTCCTTCATCGCCATGGCCCCCAAACCATGGAGCTCTCTCCCACAATCTCCCCGTGACTGCTCTTCCTTCTCTTCCTTCCAATCTGAACTACAGACATTTCTCTTCCATGAACATTTCTCTACTGTCTCTTCCTCATTTACTCATTGCTGAATACAGGCATGAATCACGGCCTTCATTTCAGTGTGGGAAATCTCTCATTTACCAAAACTACTCCAAAATCTCTCTCTCATCCTGCAATTTCATATCAACCACTAGAGGGTGCCATCAACAGACTTATACTTAACAATTTCATTCCTGTTCAGGGACTCATTATTTCATACTCATGATATTGCCATAGCAAATTATGCCCTGCTCCTAGCTCTTTATTTAACTTTATGCTTGGCTGTCATCTTCACAATTACTCCAGTGAGACCTTTCTGCAATATGCAAAAAGGAATTTCATTCAGACCACACACAGAGGTGGCGTGAATGATTCTGTAAACTTTATTTCAGATTCAGCTCATAACCTTATTCAGGTGAAAATGGGGCATGTGGGTGTTACAGTAACATCCAAGCCCTCCCACATGCATTGCTACTGTCATTAGCTTCTAGCTTATTTAATGCACATATAAATGCAAACATCCCCCAGGTACTTCATCTTCCTCCCACAGTCCAAAGACATATCATTTAGCTAACTGGTATCTCTAAATTGTCTGCAGAGATTTATATTGCATGCAAGTGTAAATGCCCTGCAATGGACTAGCATCCCATGCAGTGTGCACCCCAGCCTTGTGTCCTACACTGCGTGGGATAATCCCCCCACCCCCATGACCGGGCTAAATGGTTAGAAGTATAAATTATTTATAGAAATACTATAAGAACACTAGCAATGCTCCGGAAATGAAGGCATCCATACTCCATAACCATTTGTCCTATTCAGGGTCACATGGGGTCCAGAGGCTATGGGCACAACCCAGGATGGAGCACCAACCCATCACAGGGCACACTCACACACACACCAGCAGGCCATTTTGGTAACTCCAATTAGCCTCAGCATGCTTTCGGACTGTGGGGGGAAACCCAAGTACCCAGAGGAAACCCCACGATGACACAGGGAGAACATGCAAACTCCACCCAGCCAGAGACTCTAACCCAGGTCCCCGAGGCATGAGGCGACAGGGCTAAGCACTGCTCCACCATGCCAATCAAAACAAACGCAGGATTTCTCACAGTAGACGGACTGATAGAAAACCTCATATAAATAAAAGTAGGAAGAGAGACGACATCAGGCCCCAGCACCAAGGTGATAATTGTAAGAGGGCCTGAAGATGAACAGCTGCATTCTTCCTAAGATGATTGAGCATCATCTGAGTTACACTGCTAATGACGCCCAGACTGAGTGACAATCCCACACTGTCCCCAGCCTGTTTTCCATTCCTGACACAATACATCGTGTACACTGACAATTTATTACTTTTAAATAAACACACGGTGAAAGTGAATTTTAGAAATAAGCCTGATATTCTGACAAAAGCTAATATGCTCCATTATATCTCATCCAAGCTAGTCTCCTCCAACCTGGTTCAGCCTTAATTGTCAGATAATATTGCAGGTCAATAGACAGCACTGGGACTCACTGGATAACAGTACAACTTCAACCCAGTTGGGAATCAAAAGCTACAGCTCTGGAAAAAATTCTGAGACCACTCTATATTAAAAAAAATAATCTGCATTCTTACATCCTGGTTTAATCCTAGTTCTGCTGGCAGAAGGCTACAGTGTGTGCCGAGCTGGTTCCAGTCTTTGCACCTTGCCTGCTAAGCACCATACGTATGTTAGTCTGTGCATGTTCTTGCCACTGTATGCATCAAAATTTCTCACTTGGATCAATCAAATACATCTTAATACTAATACTCCAATTCCCCCTCCCCATACTGAAACCATGCAATAAGCTAGACTGGCATCCACAGTGTTGTGCATGGTATGCATGTGTGTCCTGTGATGATGTTGCATCCTGTTTAAGGTGCGCTACTGCCTTGTGTTGTGTTCTATCCAGCCTTGGAAAGGCTCCCTCTACTAGATCAGCCGTATGGAAGACAGATGGATAGATATGTATAATATGCAATGTATGTAAGGCCAGCTGGGCCACATGCCGGCAGCTACAAGGCTGTGCACCAAAAACAACACAGATCTGGGGCACAGGAGACAGATTAAACAATGGAGAACAGCGTCATTACTTCCCTTATGAAACTCCATACATATTTTAATGAACATTTTATGCTTACATTTTTCAAGTATAGTGAAATGAGCATGCTACTACATACACTCGTACATCATTTAAATTATTACAAATATAAAACTGACTCTTTAGATGCTTCCATGTATCTTTCTAACTGAATGGAAGGGGTTAAGTATTTCTATTTGAAAACAAACCAAAATCCATGTATACAGTATACAAGTATCCATGTATACAAGTGTCCATGTATACAGTATACAAGTGTCCATGTATACAAGTATCCATGTATACAAGTGTCCATGTATACAAGTGTCCATGTATACAAGTGTCCATATATACAAGTGTCCTTGTATACAAGTGTCCATATATACAAGTGTCCATGTATACAAGTGTCCATGTATACAGTATACAAGTGTCCATATATACAAGTGTCCATGTATACAGTATACAAGTGTCCATATATACAAGTGTCCATGTATACAGTATACAAGTGTCCATATATACAAGTGTCCATGTATACAAGTATCCATGTATACAGTATAGAAGTGTCCATGTATACAGTATACAAGTGTCCATATATACAAGTGTCCATATATACAAGTGTCCATGTATACAGTATACAAGTGTCCATGTATACAAGTGCAACCTCGCATAAAAAGCACAAGATACAGCACAGGAAAAGATTCAGAGACCATTCTATGTATATATTTTTAAAATCTGCATTCTTATATCCTGGTATAATCCTAGTTCTGTTGGCAGAAGGCTACAGTATGTACAGTGTTGAGCTTCTTCCAGGCTCAAAGTTTTTAAGACAGCAGGACACAAAAAAGGTGAAGCAGGAGACACTGGCAATGACCAGAGACCAGGCAGGAAGAGGGCAGAAGGGGCTTTATAATGCCAGAGACTTTCCAAAAGAATTGGAAACATTAAGTGGTGTGAAGTGCATTGCTAGGCCAGTTAGGACTGCGAGGACTCTTAGAAGCCATTAAAAACCCATAAATAAAGGAAGATCTTCATCAATGAGAGGCAGAAAAGAGGTGGAGTATATTTTACAAAGACACATTCCCGTAAACTGAGAAATAAGTGAAACTAAAAATGTTGCTGTGGTCTCTAAATTAATTCCACAGCTGTATTACCTGATGAGATCCAGAACCAGCACTCACAGGACAAAGGACATGTTAATCTAGCGAGAAGTGTGAATATTGCCTATCATGGTTGCAATACAGAAAGTGACAGACACACATGAGGCTACTCTCTGAGTAAATATTACTTTCCAAACAAACAAACACACAAATGAAGACCAGATAAAAATAAGTGCTTCTAATTACTTCAATTAAATAGCTAAATTGTAAGTACATGGAGCTATCGGCAATTAACTAGATTCTAACTAGATGTGGAAAGTAATTTAATCATGAATAATGATCAAATTTGCGAGATTAATGCTTTTGCCATGTATAAATCGTATTCTTTGGTCATTTAATTATAAAATTTATATCTCAAAGAATAATTAAATTAAAACCATCAAAAAACCTCCGGGCCCATAAAGCCACATCATAAACTATTCATACGGAAATTAAATTTAATTTAAATATTAATACCATTAATACTACTCAACGTCTTATTACTACTTGATTTAATGCCTTCCAAAACTCAATCCTGTATAGAATTCGTCTTAAGAACTTTAAAGCGTATTTCCATTAAAACACTTGATTTTCAAGTTGACGTTTCTACATGTGCTCTGCATCAGCCATTTTCAAAAGCCAACAAGCTCATCTGTTCCAGCAGACAGGGTAAGGTTAGAGATAAACAAATATCTATTTAACACAAACCCACCTTTCCTTTCCAACCAGTGTTATCGGCTAGTATGAGGCAGTGCTGTGACTGAGATACCCAGTCTGGATGAGCTGCACTAATGAAAAGATGGTGGTTTGTAGCCCAGGAATCGAGGTAAACAAACATTCATCGTATTAAAAGAAAAGGTTCTATCCAATCACATAAACAAAAATCACATACTATGCTTGAAAATCAGCGATCAATAAAAAATATATTTGTCAATTTGAGCATGTATTTCTGTCCATTGCAGGGCGTCTGTTATTGGTGGTAAAAAGTAAAATGCTTGGTATCACGGTTATACCGTATATATTTTCCCAACTGGAGTGGATGGGGGGGGGGGCGGTAAAATTTGGTATAGAGTGGTGGTAAAACTTGAGGCGAGGTTACAGCGGTAAAACTCCAATAGGTTAATTTTACTCACGCAGAATGACAGATTCCCGGGACATTGCACATCATTTACGGGCGTCAGGGAGCCGCCGTCTGTTTGCGGGAGATTCCCGGAACTTCGCGTAGAGGTGGGATATCTGAGTATGTCACTTTGGACATACAAATATATCCAAGCGCACACAGAAATTCAGAGTCAACTGACTGCATACTTTTGGTCTACGGAAGGAAAATACATAAGTGCTACCCACTGGACTACCGTTAAATAAATATTAAATCAATTATAGCTATAAACGCAGCTGTTCATGTGTGGTTTGATCGTATTGACTGCAGAATTGTGTGTGTGAGCTGAGTAAGATGGAGGCCTAGATTCAAGCCGGCAACAGCCCCAACAAAATTATAGAAATAACCCTAAAGAGAGCATCTGCAAAAAGCAGATGGACAAGTTGTGAAGTGGATTAAAAGATGCTGACAACCTTGCTTAATGCTGGGCTACACTGCCATCTACTGGCCATCAAGTCATAATAACAGTCTGGCTGTAACGGTTCGCGACAATTTATCAATCGGCAAAAGAAACAGTACCCCAGTTTAAGAAAATTGAAATTTAATTTCCAGAATAAGCAATAAGTGTCCCGAAAGCCCCAGAGAAGCACAGGTGTGACCCAATCATCCATCTGTTTTTCTTCATCAGCCAAACATTACAACAAGGGCATAACTTTGGGTTGAGTTTTTTTTTTTTTTTTTTGGGGGGGGGGGAGGCTGAGGTCTCCACCCATTTAAGGGGATCCAGGGGCTGTACTGGCTAATTGTGATTGTTCACTCCCATGCATTGCAGTGTCATAATTTTTACTTTCTGGACCTGAAATTTCCACCTCTGCCTGTGTTACCCACTGAGATACGGTGCCACCTAATATAGGAATAATTTACTATGTCCTCATTCATGACCTTCCAGTACTTATGAAAAGTAAAAGCTCATGATATTATTTTTAAAATACTACGTAGAGCGATCTCTCGGCATCCATTAGATGGCGCAATCGCGCTAGCTGGGCTGACGTCAGTGCGTTGCCGGTATCTAAGCTGAGTTAAGGGCCCAGTCTGTCCTTTTCAACGGAGCGAGCCGTAAGGGGGAGACGGGAGCCATCTTAGCGCAAACTCCTCAGCACAATCCGACAAAATGATCATCTACAAGGACATCATCACGGGTACGTGCGATTTTTACTCTCACCGCGCCGCCCGGATGGTTGCGGTCCGGGGGTTATTTTTAACATCTGCTGTTGGCGAAGCTGTTATTTACTGCTGCTGTTTCGAGGCCTGGTTGTGCTACCGAAGGCCTTATGCCCGTTACCCGAATGTCTCGAAAATTGTTGTCGTTGCCTGATTTTTCTTTTGTAAAATGACGTACTGGTTAAAATCACACTGTGTATGACAGAATGTGTGTTTTCATAGCAGCAATTTTACTTAAAATGTTTATTGGCCAAGTAAGCGATAGCTTTTAGCTAACGCTGTTTGTAAACTCGCCGGCTGGGTTTGTCACAGGGATGTATCTGGATATCACATTGTATCCAGCTGCGCGGCATGTTTTTAGCTAACATGTTAGGTGAATAAGTTGTGTTTTTCAATAATCGTAAGCACGGTACGGGTAGTTGGTACCACAGTGTCCGGGGCTTTAAAACTTTTCGTAGAAGCGCTGGGTAACTTTGGCGGCGTTCCTGTCCAGGGAAACACGAGCGGCCGTTTTTCGGCGAGCTGCGCATGCGCCGCCGGGCGCGGAGCCGGTCTTGCTATTGCGACAACTTTTCTATATAGTTACCGCCCTGCGTTGCACTTCTGTCTTGCAGGAGATGAAATGTTCTCCGACATTTACAAAATTAAAGAGTCTCCTAATGGAATCTTATACGAAGTCGAGGGAAAGGTAAGTGTGTTCTATGTTGTGGTCGTTCCTGTTGTAGTCATCGTGTTCCTATGAGCTTACCAGTTGTCTGTTTGCCCTGCCGGTCTCATCTGCTCTATGTGCACTGGCATGTTCACACAGTCACACGCAGTTGCAGTATGGGTTTACCAAGGTTCTGATGCCATAATTGACTTTTTTTTTTTTTTCTTTTTGGACAATAGTTGTGTTTTAGAGATCTGTCTTTCCAGGTGTGCCACAGGTGGCAGCGGTTTACATTATGTCGTTTCTGCAGATGGTCTGTAGAACAGAGGATATCGATGATGCCCTGATTGGTGGCAACGCATCCGCAGAGGCTGCAGATGAAGGCTGTGACTCAAGCACAGTCAGTGGTGTGGACATAGTCCTCAACCACAAGCTGCAGGAGACCTCCTTCACTAAAGACACATACAAGGCATACATCAAGGACTACATGAAAGCGTGAGTGTTGAGATATGGTACTGCCCCCCCCCCCCCCCCCCCCCCCCCCCAGAAAAAAAAATGAATCCTGAGCATCCATTGACAACCTGACGCTGTTCACTTGTGGCCAATCAGGTATTTGGAAAGAGGATGCAAATTAATGTCCCAGCGCTTTCTGTCTGCTGTCACTGTAGCAGCACAGATTGAATGTGGGATGACAGTCTGTGTATTTAAGGGACGGTCAGGCTAATGCTCATTCAGATCCATTCTAGTGGCTCGATGGACGGGGCAAGCAGAATTAGCTTCCAACGGCGAAGGGAAATCGCAGGCTTAAATGGCCCGTATATTAGCGCTGCTAAACTGATCCGGATGGGGTATGGACAAGGTACAGTCTCTCAGAAGTGCAGGATGGAAGAGGATATGATTTTTTGGGCTTTTCCACTGTTATGACAAAGTTTGAGTAATAAAAATCTGGGACTGCTTTTCTGATCTTAAGAAATTGCCAGCCCATATCACCCTTCATGCAGCTAATTCATATTTCCCTCTTTAAAACATGCTGTTACGTATCATGCATCTTCTTATGTCTTGTCATGGAACGTTTTTAAAAGCAACTCTATTCTGGCATCTTGGAGGGGGAGGGGTCCTCCGCAGTAAGTTTCGCTGAATGAAAATACCGAGGTATATCTAGTCACGTCCATTTTCTCTCAACCCTGCAAAGACTGAATATTTTTTCACTCTAGCATGAGTTGAGTTTAGTGCCATCAGTCTCAAATCAGGCGTGTATCTTTATACAAGTGGTCTCTGGTTATTATGTGAGGATGAGCAGTTCTTTTATATTAATGACCAGATGTTCTGTTCAGTTGATGGGAATATATAAATATCGAGTTTTTCCAGTTCTGTATTTAGTAATGACTGTAAGAGCCTCCCTGAACTGGGAACTGTTTTTTTTTGTATCTGCTTTTCACAGTGTATGATGCTTCTGTGTCATGTTAGGCTCAAGGCAAAGCTGGAAGAGACCAACCCAGACAGAGTGAAGCCCTTCATGGCTGGTGTACAGGAAGACATCAAAAAGATCATGAGTAACATGAAGAACTTCCAGGTAAGATGAGTCCCTGTCCCTTCTGGTCTTCAGAGACGTGCTGTGATGATCATCTTAGGACACCTTTGAAGGTCTAGGCCTGTGAAAAGGAACTTAGTCTGAGCATGCTGATGGGAGACCAGTGACCGTGTCCTTCCTCTGGCGAGAGCAGCAAATGATTTCTGTCCCCTGGTTTAGTTTTTTACAGGAGAGTCCATGAACCCAGAGGGCATGGTTGGTCTGTTGGACTTCCGTGAGGATGGCGTCACCCCCTTTATGACCTTTTTCAAGGATGGTCTGGAAATTGAGAAATGTGTAAGTTGATGTTCACATCTCCCGGGTTCGAGTCCCTGCCTGGGTCACATGTGTGTGGAGTTTGCATGTTCTCCCCATGTCGTCGCGTGGTTTCCTCCGGGTACTCTGGTTTCCCCCCACAGTCCAAAAACATGCTGAGGCTAATTAGAGTTACTAAATTGCCCATAGATGTGCATGTGTGAGTGAATGGTGTGTGAGTGTGCCTTGCGATGGGCTGGTCCCCCATCCTGGGTTGTTCCCTGCCTCATACCCATCGCTTCTGGGATAGGCTCCGGACCCCCCGTGACCCAGTAGGATAAGCGGTTTGGAAAATGGATGGATGTTCACATTTTCACAGTTGTTACCTCTGACTCAGCTGCCTTCTAACTACAGCCATTGAGCGAATAGATACATGTGCCCTTATCTTTGCTCCTTGCCCTTACATTATGTGGGTGGTGGAATGATACTTTGCATTCCGTGAAATGCGCTTAGCGTAACTCATTGCTCTAGAGCCCCGAAGGTTGACTCTCTTTAATGCATTCCGTTTGGTTGCAGTGACATCTCTGAAGACCGTTTTGCCTCCACTGGCTGCTTCATTTCATCAGTACTGACCCAAGATGAGGACCCTGGCTGCTCATGTGCTCCTTATTTGGAATGGAAGCATTATTTTAAATGTCAGGTTACGTGTTTGTCCCCAGCCCAAATTCAGCCTTTACGGGTTTCCAGTGTCAAATGCTATTGGGGATGGATAATGGCAGTATTGTATTTGACCCCCACCCACCCACCTCCAGGCCGCAATTAGGTCATTCTTGCAGGACTTGCCACTTGCTCTGCATTTGGTTGTGCGAAATAAAACGCCCGCTTCCTTAAAGAATCATTTTGATTTCCTGAGCTGTAAGATATCTAATAAACTACTGGACAAATCTTCATGTGCTCTGTGGTTGTTCTGTTTGTCCAAAGTTCTTGGCTATATTACCAGTAAACCTGCTTTTAGAGGATACTAGTATTTGAATAACCAATTAATGGATGTGTTGTAGCACTACACAAGAAGCAGTGATTCGGTCATCTGCAGTGGGGTATTTTTCTCCCCCACGGTATTTTTTTTTGCCAACCCTGATTATGGTTCAGTGTGCCAGCTTACGTCTGTGCAGTGTGTTGCTGCCAGCAGATCGTTTGAATGCTCAGGGCAGTATGCTAGGAAAGTGTTGTAGATTTTTTTTCCCCCTAACTGCCTAAATATGAATGTTAAGTTTCTTCTCTTCATCCCTTTGTGTAGGTGTAGTACTATGGTTTGAACTCCCATGTTGGCCTGTCAATGCCCTTGATGATGCCGTTTTCAATTCTATGCAGAATTATCTTATTTAAATGCTTGGAGGCTAGATGTTTCATAACAGTGCAGCTTTAAAGGCCAAGAAGTCTGAGTCTCCAATACTGCTGTGGTGGAATGACAAGTCCTCTTTAAAAAGCGCCGAGCTCCTTGTATTGCACACAAAAACATTCTGTAAGTGCATGTTTTTAAATGCTAGCCTTTTCTTGTGATTTGACGATTTGGCCACTAGGTGTCAGGAGTGTTGACGTCGTAAGATGGTAAGGGAACTTGGCAAAGTATATCCCACTCAGATCTATTAAAAAGCTTCCATGTTTGCGTAACTTCATGATTTCTGAGTTCTGTAAGAGCATCGTTTCAAAGGGGATATTATGTGTAGCACGTATTGTTTACACGGTGTGTGGGAGATTTAACTGCAGGGCGTTTGTGATTTGTAGGTGAAGAGACCTAATCACTTTTGCTAATGAAAGGCAGCGCATGAATCACAGGTTAAGTACTTAACCCTCTTTTGTCTTCCTTACTTTCTTTTGCTAGTTATGCTAATCCTCCTGTATCTTCTTATGCTTAACTAATGTGATCTGCAATCTTCCATCTTGTAATTTTCAGCATGCATTACAACCACCATCTTATTAGCTAGCGCGGGCTAACGCTGCTAATAACTCACAATTCTCGACATGCATAATGAAATCAGCCTCTACCTCAGGATAATTACATTCCTCAGGAAATGGTGGATTGAAACCGCTATTGTTTCCCATTGTTATAATTTATACAGACGTGATTGGATCAGGGTATGTGGTCTGTGGCTGCAATGGGCTGCAGTTTGTAACATCCACTGGTCTGTTTTTACCATGCTGGGACAGATGATATAAAAAGGGTGGCACTGACAGAGCGAATTAAAAGCAATTCCAAGAGAAAGAGTATGCATGCTCTTTTAGCAAAACCCCTTAATAACCTTTAGGAAAGAATATCCTGAAGTTTCATCTGTCTATTTTCTATACTTTTTTTAATCTTATACAGTGTCACAGAAGTTTGGATCTACAGGCAGGGACTAACCCAGGATAGTGCGCCTATCCATGGGGGATACACAATTTGGCAACTCCAGTTTGACTTACCATGGTATTGGTCTGTGGAGGACAACTGCAGAACCCAAAGGAAATCCCATGACAGCAGGGGACGACAACAGAGATTCAAATATCGGTCCTAAAGGTGTGAGGCAACAACAGGGTCGTCAACTCTCATGCATCTGTGACACTCGCATGTCTTTGTTACTCATCGTTGGCAAGTTTGTAGAAATAAAACCAAAAATCATTCACCTGGTTGTTCAAGTGAGTCACAGATTGAATGAAGAAAGGCTCCTAACTATGAATTCGCCAACACGTTCGTCAGCAATGTCATCTGACGTGATTTCATGCCCTCCGCGGTCAATTGTTACATCCGGCCTGGCCAAGATGGGAAAATCAAGAGCCATCCGCTAAATGCTAATAGGCCTTTCACTCGAAGGAAGCCTCCAAAAAAATATACTATATTAAATCAACTTGACATTTGAAATGATTCACCTATCACCTCTCTCTCTCCTTCTGTTCAGGAATATACACCTTTTTGTTAAAGCCATGTAATAGTTTTTTCAGTCTATTGAGGATTTCATTAAGTCAATCAATGTAGTTAAGCCACAATTGTTCCGTAACAATCTGTGAGACATATCGCGGCGGTCAAGAGTGCAAGTTTTGGGTGCCTGACGTCACTTAGCGAATCAGCGCCGGCTCCCGAGCCCAACATAATAACAGATTTGATAATGGACACAATTATCTGTAATTATCACACGATGAGTGCCTGTGCCGTTTGATATAATAACTCCATAAACACGCCCACACTACGGTTTCAAAACCGCCAGGCAGCGCTGAAGCATCCACTTGCTTCGCAATTACCCAGAAGGCAAAAGCCGGGGTCGGGGCCGGAGCTGGTAACAGTTAACATTCCAGTTTTGGGTTTACAACAAACAGGCCGTCGTTTTCTGAAAACAAAAGTTATGCCGTCCGTTAGCTGCTCTGAGCCTCCGGGTTGCATAATGCCGATAACATTTCCATAATATTATTGCGGAGCCGTAAGCAGCCTGCCAAGGTGGTGGCGGGGGGGTGTGGAGGTGCGGAAGGAGGAGGGCCCAGGGCTCTGTTGCCTCAGGCTCCAATGCCAGTGTAGGTGGTTTCGGAGAGGTCGGTCAGCCGCCCCCTCACTCAGCCCCCGCCAGTTGAGTCCTCGCAGCCCCCGAAGGCTGCTCTCTGAGGATTAGCCTGGTTCCTCTAAGCGGTATAGTGCATATCCGCCCCTGCTGGGGCCAAAGGGATCCCATGTTCGCCAGGGCCCCTGCATCTATGTCCATTTTAGCTCCCCCTGGAAGGATGAGGCCTATTCCATGCCTAACCCCTACCTAATCCTGCATCTCGCATAGAATTGCCTTCAGAAATGTGAGGAGACAGAAGGATGGTGACCATAGTTAGAACCCGGTCAGGATCGGATCCATCAAACCGAGCCCAGAGCCCCACCTGGAAGGTGACAGCCCTCTACTGCCTTGCAGGTACTGTCAGGGAAAATGAAAATGCATTTCTATTTAACTGTATGACAGCGCAAAGGCTCTTCCCTCCCCCATCCTGTGGAATGATTAAATATTAAATAGACTGCTTCTGAGACATCAAAGATCTTTCAATTGCCAGGACACCAAGGAGATGCTAAAAGACAAACTACGTTATTGCCTCCTTCTCTGCAGGATTGCAAATGGTTCCCAGTACAGGGCGGCTCTTACAGTCATTACTAAATACAGAACTGCAAAAAATTCAATATTTTTATATTCCCATTAACCGAACAGAATATCTGGTCATTAATATAAAAGAACTTTTTCGGATAACAGCTACTTAAAAGCATGCAGTTCTTGAGACCAAATTAAATTCATGCTAGACGAGAAAATGTAATTAATGTAAACAAGTATATATAAACATATAGCTCATCATATACATAAACAACTGCATACATAAAAACTGTCCCTCGATAATTATTCCTTGTTATGCACTCAGCAGTCAGAAATAACTACAACCAGACAGTCCAGCCAAGACTATGGATCTCCAGAGATGAGACATCACTCTCATCAGGGCCCTCTGCCATGTGTTATATAGCATCACCTCAAGGTTCCCAGAAACAGATTGAACATCACATACTCATTTCTACAAGCACAGCTTGCATATACATTCATAGTCTATGCCGTCGTGGTCTTGCTTCATGAATAAAATCAGCCACACTGTGAAGCACAATTACGGAGTCCCATTTTGTGCCGGGAACCGGGTCTGTCAGGCCTGGCTGCTTGTCAGTCATCCAGTCACCCTCGAGGACAGGCTTCTCTCAGATGTCAACTTGTTATTTTGTAATTACTTCGCACAGTTTCCCAGCACACATTTCGGCAGCTGTCTTTATGGAGCCAGTCTCCCTGCTGACATATAAGTCAAGGCCCAAGTGTCACTGTCTGCCCAGATCGACAGAGTACTATATTAGGCATGTCTGCTTGAACCATAGCCTCAGAGGTTATTGACACAACAGACCTGTCCTATATTGTGTTTGGTATTGTGACAGAGTACTATGGCCACACCCTTACAGTGCAACATCGACCCAGGGGAACCATAGAGCCAATTACACGCCGGATCCCGTGTGCATTAATATAGGACGACACAAAGGAATTTGTCCAACTCCCCCATCCATTGCAGTTAATTAGGCCAGCTCTTCCCCGAGAACGTGACGGAGTATTAAAAACACCACAGTCAGGCTGGGTACCGATTCTCCCCAGTCACAGTATCACAACAATTCTGAATCGTTGCAGATCCTGTGTTCTTACGCCCGGGGCCACAGTGGTTGCCGAAAAATCCGGAAATACAATGTTGAGGACCAAAGTCCGAGGGCTGGAAATGTCAAGCTTCTTTGCTTCGGCCAAGTGCAAACACACAATGAGCCCATTTATAAATATGTGTCCCCGTCCCCCCCCCGCTTGTTGCAGATTATAAGCTCGCTTCCCAGAGACTGCCTCCCTCTTCTGTCAGCTCACGTGCCGCCGTCCAGCTGAGGACGCTTTTCATCTGAGGGAGCGGCGCTAATTGCCGAGCGCGTCAGCAGCCGTGAGCGCATGGAGCGGAGGGGTGATTAAATCATGCCTTCTGAATGGAGGCCAGGCAAGCGGCTCCGTTTCTCCGCCCCCCGCCCCCTCACCAAGCCCACCCTGTCTCCTCCGGCGAGCGGCAGTAAGAGGCTCGGCTCCAGCGCCAGTCTCGGCAGCTCGCGCTCCATGCCAGCGCCACTCGGCCGCGCCGCCGCTCCTGCTCGCTCACACCACAGACTGCACGCCTCGGCATGGACTGGAACCTCCGGAGGATGGACAGCGAGCTGAGGGAGATCAATCCGGACCTGCTCCAGCCCAGCAAGAGCTTCAAGAAGTCGTCTTCAGCCACCGTCACCCTCAACGTGGGGGGCTACCTGTATGCCACTCAGAGACAGACGCTGTCCAGGCACCCCGGCTCGCTGCTGGAGGAGGTCGCCAGCGGCAAAAGGCCTGTCCAGCATGTGGATTCCATGGGCAACGCTTTCATAGACCGGGACGGCCCCGTCTTCCGCCACATCCTCAACTTCCTGCGCCTAGGCGAGCTGCTGCTGCCCGAGGACTTCAAAGAAGCCGAGCTCCTGAAGCGCGAGGCCCAGTTCTACCGCCTGGATGACCTGGCCCAGGCAGTGGCGGACTGGGAGCAGCGGCAGGCCGTCCAGCAGGAGACCGCCTTCCTGGAGGTGACCGACAGCCACGAGCGATCCCAGGGCCTCAAAGTCTACTGCAGTGACCCAACGTTCATCGAGGCAGTCAAAGGCCGCCTGGTGCAAGTGTCCAAGAGCCGTCTGGACAGTTTCCCAGAGGAATTCGAGGTCTCGTCCAACATCATCCAGTTCCGCCATTTCATAAAATCGGAGATGGGCTCTCGGCTCGTGCTGAAGGAAGACAGCACCTTCCTGTGCAAGCTGGAGTGCCTGAAGCTGGAGATCGTCTTGCTGGCTCTCAGGGGCGGCTACCGGCTCCTCACCAACCTGGACAGCAGCAGGGGGTCGGTGGTGCAATGCGAGGCCCTGCACTTTGTCAAATGACCTGCCGGGAGCGTTTCTCTGGGCTGCTCAACTGAAAGGCTGACTCCGCCAAGAAAGATGAAGGTGGTTCTTTTCCTCTTAAGAGAAAACACTTAATGATTTCTAGCTTTTCTTTGCTGTTACTGCCCCAAAAGCCTCAGTATACAAGAATTGATGAGTATTGTGTACCTTCTGCCTGCATTCAGATTCGTTTATGTCGCGCGCACTCTTAGATTTTAACTTCCAGCTTCCACCTTCCCGCTGTGAGAACAGGCATGAGGCTTCGTGCAACAGGCTGCTCAAAAAACGCTGTTACTTATGGCAATCTTCCTGGCTCTTTTCCCTTATAATAAAACCTCCAAAGTACTCAATGATCTTGATATCATAAAACAGTATATGAAAAAATTTAACTGGCATTATTCGTTGTATTTGTTCTCCTTCATACAAATCCAGGTGCAGGTCGAGAAAACAGTACGAGCAAATGTTTAATAATGCATGCTTATATAAAAGTGGTTGTTCTAACTGGAGCGATCGTATGATTTGTATTGTGAAGTGACTTACGATCTGTGTTCTCCTGTATCTGTGATTAGGTTTTCCAGAAAAATAAAAGGTGTAGTATTATGGATGCTATTATAGCTTGTTTGAATGCAGTGCTGCAAAAATGTCTAGAAACTGCCGCTCCACGAACTGCTGTTGTGAGTGTGCGAAACGTTAGGGAATGAAGGAATTTGGTTTCGAATCATTTTCACTACGCAAGGGTGAGATAGTGAGTTGCTGATTTTGGCGCTCGAGCCTTTACACTGATTTTAATATACGGAGGTTGCCGTAGACTGCTTAGTTGGAATTGGCTGAACGTGTGAAAACAAAAACGATTCTATTCATCTACAATTCTCGTAGTAGTGTATATTTAAATCAGAGAGGTAGGAGTATTTATACCTCTTGTCTAAGAGTATATAGTATACAAATGAACAGTAAGAAATGTGGCTATGCATGGTTTATGCCTACGTTGCTCACTAGAATCAGAACGTTTTCAATGGGAATCATTTTCTTACGCACATAAAAACCATGTGCATCTGGCTCATAATTCAGCTTCATTCTTTAATAACATATAATCAGCCTCCACAAAACGCATGTGTGAATTGAAGACTGTTTGGAACGCCGACTATTTATCTGCATGGAAAACATGTACGATAGTAAACATTTTAAACGCGCCTTCATCGATCTTTTCTTCAAACGTGGAAAAAGCATTTCCCTTTCCCTTCCACAAATGCCCTTTGGGAAACGGCGAACTAAGTAGATGCTGTCAACTGAAAAATTGCCTTATTTATCAAACGGATTATCAGGGAAAGCACCACACCCCTAAAATAAAGATTAAAACTGATCAAGTCTGCGTGTTTGAAGTTTATTTGTAACTCAGAAAGCTTGTCAGCTCTTTGGTTCCCTCTGGGTAAAACACGTTGTAATGAAACACTTTTCAATTTGAGTTTAAATATTCATCTTTGTGCAAATTATAAATTATATTACCAAATAGATAGAGTAGTACGGTTTTCCTTTGCTGTTGCATACAATGCACTCATACCTTTTCAATACTCGCATTATTACGCATTAATATGGTTCTTCCCTATTTCATCTATTTTACAAATACAACGTTTAAAAATGACAACCGATTGTGATCACCAAAACTGATATACGATGGAGCTGATAATGTAGTGACGGCCTCGAAAATGTCAATGAGCGGTTTAATTTATTTGATGTCCTGGACTCAAAACATAGCGCTAATGCAACAGCTTGTGACCTCATACCACCCTTACTGGATTTTTTTTTTTCATTTTGGGATCAGATCTCCAATGTTATGAGACTGTTGAAGTTATGAGATGATGAAAATACAATTAAATAAAATAGGTTTCTAGTTCTCCCTGTTAATTAGCCCAATAAGGGGGAAAAAATTAGATGGTACCCAGAGGTAGGAAGGGTAGTAGAAGAATCCGCCCAATTAAATGTCTGGGGCGTTCAGATGGACAAACACATTCACATATTTCACATACGGTAACTCCCACTACAGAGCAGACTACAGCCTCACACAGAAGAAACAATCTGCTTCAGTTAACTGGCATCCGCTTATCAGCAATCACATGAATCAGAAGGACACACTTTTCATCAAGGCACCAGGCCATTCATTCTCCATCATCTTCATGGTGCATCTCTCCAGACCAGCTGTCCTGCTTCCATGGCCCCACTGGTTTTTGATCGCGGAATGCGACGCCAGAAAGAGACGTCGATTCCTGTCACGTGACGATGAAGACGGGAGACGGACAGCACTCCTTCAGACAGGAGATGCGTGTTTTCTTTCTGCATGTCCACGGGGTGGCTCTATATTCATTTGTTACAGACACATCAAATCGCTCGCACATTAGTAGTTGGGTTGTTTTCTTTTTCTCCTTGCTGCGCGATTTCTTATTAAATCCATCTGCCAGAACACAAGCGAGAGCACGGACAGACCGACAGGGGGACTTCATTAGCCAAGGCTCGTCGTGCGTCTCTCCTGACTGTCCTGTTAAGGGGGACTTTTCCACTGTCACTATATCGCCCCACTCTTTAAGCCATGCATCTCACATTCTCACAGTGGCGTTAATGAATTGACCTGAGGGGGCTGATGCGTGAGCCAGCCCTGCAAAAAATTTACCTCAAAATTCACAAAAAGCCCTCCTAAGTTATACACGCTGCATCTACAGTGCTGCTCACACACAGGACCTTGTGCGCAAAAATGCTTTCGCCATTTGCTGGTGGGGCTAGTTCTGCATAACCATTCACCTCCAGCACAAACTTATCTTTAGTTTGTAAAAACAAATAAAAAATATACTTGAGATGCACCACCAGGCAGTCAATAGCAGTCATATGCATGTTGTGCACTAATAAGCTTCTCATCTTCCACCTAGGAAATATGCATCGCATTAAGACACCAGTAGGTGGCGCAGTGGTTCCGGAGCTGCTGTTGCCTCATACCTCCAGAGAGGGCACCGCTTTGTTTGTGTAGTTTGCATGTTCATTTTGTGCTTTATGGATTCCCCCTAAGTACTATTTCCCTCAGTACAAAAAGTCTTTGTGTTCCAAGCCTCCTGGGGTAGGGTTATTCCCTAAGCTGTTGGTAGAGGACTGGATGGATTTAGATATAAAAGCATGTTTTTTTCATGCTGTGGTCACAATCAGTTAAAAATGTGACCAAGACAAATTTCACACATTTGATATTTTTTCCCTCCAAACAGGCTGTGTACTCACTTCACATGCATGTTATCAAAACCATTCTACAGTTCTCAGGCGAACCGGGGACCCGAAGGTCTCGCACAGATGGGATTCTTGCACACAAAAGGATGAATGTGCTGGGGTATTTCTCCTCGACAGCAGGGACCCACATTCACAACACGCTTTGCATCACAGATTCAAAGATTTGCAGTCTACAAAGAGTGTGTCCCTGCCATTCTCACAAGGTAAGACACAAAAGATAGAATTTCTCATGCGCTGCACCTTTAAGAAAGGCTGTGCGATCGAAGTGAATTGACCACAATGTCAGTGGCACGGAAAATAGGATTGATTCTGCAAAGCGAATTGCCACTTAATCACAAAAGGATGTGATGAACATGCCTATTGAGAAAGATGAAAAGCAGAAAGGCGGTAATGTGTGTGTGTTTTCTTTCTTGAAAACGACAGTTGCTGTGATGGCCAACCAGATCTGCAACAAAAAAGGTTTTTGTTCCTCTAGGACTGCTGATGTCATACACCTGAGGTGACGGTAAACCTGAATTACTTCAATAAGATGCAACCCTTTTAGAATCACACGTTTGTACTGATGTTCACCCAGCTGTAGGAGTGGTTAAACATTGCAAGTTAAGCTGAAAGAAAGCAACACTGTCAGCTAAATATTGGTTTCAAAACAATGTGACAGAGCTGAAATCTTTGTCATTAATTTATGGACATTTCTGGCAGCTAAAATCCATAAATTACTAATCCAAAAATGTAAGAACATACAAAACCAATCAAAATAAACTCTTAGTTTGCTCTCCTCTCGCTGGGTCATTTAGGAACACTCCAGCAATCATCTGTCACGATAATATCGCAAATTAATAAAAATCGTCACTACTTCCGAATATCATTTATCTTCATGCTAGGTCAGCAACTCAGGTACCTAAGCCTGGGAACACCTGGAACACTGGACAGCGCTTTTCACACCGACTCATTAGCAGCTAAGAAATAAGCCCACAGCAGTCGACGAAAATCAGCACAGCGCCGAGGGGCAGCAACAGCACGACACCCCTCCCGAAGCCTGTATTCACCGCCAACTTCTGTGGCGAAACCTGTTGCTTAGCAACTACTTAATCAGTACCTGCAGCTTGTGAAAGCCTGGCAGAAAGCTGGGGCCAAAAAAAGGGGGGGGGGGAGGGGGTGGAATGAAAACTGCAATTTACATTCCACACATTTCTGTATGAATCAAGTCTTTAATGGACCCAATTAGCTTGACCGCCGCAAAAATGCATCTGTAGGCGCACGCCCTGTAATCGCCATGCAAATTACTAGTGAAAGTGTCACCAGCTGGAAGCAGCTCACACATGTAGCGACCAGTGATACAGACCTAGATGTGGACAGACACAGCTTATTTTTATTTCCTATAGTCATAAGAAAAAAAAATACAAGTACAATATTCAAACCAAGAACAAAATCAACACAAAATCTAGGATTATTAAGCATAAAATGTGCTATAGTATGCAAGACGAGCTAACGTCATGTAAATAGACTGACTGACCTTGTTAATACATTTGCAAATATGTGTTTTCCCAACAGACAGCAGTTTATAAAAAGCTGTTTTCAGTGACATTATAATTCCCAAATTGTTGTGATACGTAATTACGCTTAATTTCTCACAATGACAATGGCATGATATTTGCACGACCTGATGAGAATATGCATAGCCAGGCAGGCAAGAAAACACGCTGACTTAATGTTCACATTTAGTATTTGACTCTCTCAAAGACTTGTTACTGGAAGTCTAACAGAGGGCTTATCGCCACCCAGTGGCCAAAAAAAAAAAAAAAAAACTAATGAGCCCTCAGAACTATTCCTTTTGGTTCAAATTGTCGAGCTCCTGAGATTTCTGGCTTTGGGAAACACAGATACAGAAGATCAAATCACTTCCAAATTAAATCGATAAGCTTTAGTACAACTAGCTGTACTAATTGGTACTAATTGGATTGATCTGTTGGGTAGGTTGACTTTGGCCAGGTCTCAAGTTTCTGAAACATCATGGATTGAAAAAACTGCATGTTACTTAACTCAGATCAGCTGAAATGGTGAGAAAGCAATAGGGGCTCAAAACCGTGACAGAATGCCTAGGAATTTCATTCACTTTAAGACAATTCTAAGACTAAACATAATATCATTTGAAAAAGATCATTTTAGGTTCACTTTCTACAGGAAAGTACTGGGATCAATTGATAACAATGGAAATAGAACTCCAAAACTACCCATTAATTAAATTCTGCTCACTGAATCAACATATGAAAAGATTGAAATATCATTTTAATGATAAATGCTGATGTTTAGTCTTCACAAAAAATATTAAGCCCTTCGACATGCCTTACGGTTCGTGAGATGCAACAATAAAAATGTTTGAGGACACAATATCGTTCACTTTATATAAAAACACACTCTGGCATCTCAAAGTATTCCTCGAATAAATAAAATGCAGGTGCCAAGTTCCATTTTTAAAATTCTGAGGAGAGAGAGTAACATTTGATGTTGCATTAAGTAAACTTAGACTTTTAAAGTGAACAGCCAACACACTGGTCCTCAAAATATCTGATGACGTTCATTCAGCCTACACTCGGAAAGTAAACATATTAGTCTAAATACGAACCTGTGGTTGAAAGGCTCCTGCTGGCATGCCACCTGATGCAAGAGGAGCCCCCTTAAACGCAATTCCCAGCTAGGAACAGGCTATAAAAGGGAATTATTTCTGTTCTTTTTCTGGTGCCTCTCCCTCTCTCACAAACACACACACACCTCACAAAATAAAGTTCGGTTATTAACAAAAACTCCAGATTTATCAGACTCCACATCCTACACCTTTGCCAAATTAAAGAGCTGATCTGATGGACTGGATGTGAAACACGGTCCTCACACTACCTACAAGAACATGCGGTCCTTGCTGTGCGAGAACCGAGTGTTCAGCTCCTGGGACTTCTTCAGCAGGGTCCGCTTCTGGGCCTCGTCGAAGCGGTTCACCTGGAGATCGGCGTCTCGGTCGAAGGGCCGCCTCTCCACCGGCTTACTGGCGTCTGCCTCGGCCTTGCTCTTTATCTTCTTGGTGTGCATACTGAGCAGCGATTCTCCCCGTTTGGATTCCTTTTTTTTTTAAAAAAAAAAAAAAAGGCACACAACAGCCGTTTGGCCATGTCAGCTTCAACCAGCGCTCCTGCCACCATTGCAGCAGACGAAGCTGAGCTTACATTGTACTTGGACACCTTCTCAGCCATCTGGAGGTCTTTTTGGGAGAAGCGTGGTGACTCTTCCTCCTGAGACTCACCGCGTTGTTTCTTCTCCAGACATTCCTGTGGGATAAGGAGGGAACGAAAGAAAAATAAATCAAAAAAATAAACAGATCAACCCCCACTTGATGATTAATCACCATGGATTGTAAACACATGCAACACAATCATACTACTTTTGAAAGCAAACTCCTATGAGGTTTCCTGGTCTTACTAAGCTTCAACAACACTTTTCCAAATTATACAAATTGCTAAAATGATAAGCTGCGGTTGTTGCCTTGGATACAAGCATCCGACTAAGATCAAAAGTACTGTGTTGGTCGTTGGACGTGCCTTGGCTTTGCGCTCGCGGTCTGCGGGGGTGTCTGTCCAAATGGAACGATCTTTGTCCTCTGGTCCAGACCGCTTTTTGAAACTGCGAGCTCCCAGGCCAATGTGCTGGAGCTCAGGCGGAAGCTCGGTCATCCAAGCCTCCCTGGAGAGCTCCTTGGGACCGCTCTGCAGGTGGGGACAAGCTCATTATCTCCTCCCTCCTGAATTAAAATGCTCCTGTAGCTCAACAAGTAGCGCATGGTGTCAACATTTCAAAAGTCAGGGGTACAAATCCAAGGGAACGCACATTAACAACATCTGCCTCTGCTGTAAGCTGCTACTGATAAAACAGTCAGATAAATGAATTAAATGCATCAATTTTCTTTCCTTGCTACTTTACGACACAGAAGGCCATGACAGCAAATGGGCATATTTTGACTATCCAATTAAGTGACACGCTGTTTTATTCAAACATTTGAATATTTGAAATTTAAAAAAACAATCCAATAAATTACATTTATAAGTAGAAATAGTTCAGTTGGAATATTGACGAGGAAATATGCAATACTCAATGATTAACTTATTTCTATATCAAAATTCCGTTTAAGGACCAAAAAAAACAAGAGAGAACAAAAGACAAAAGAATTATGAGTCCAAGTCACAGTCCTTACATCACCATGAATAAGTTTCTCTTTCATTCTTCTTGCTCGGAGTTCAAATTCCATGGCAACATTGCTGCAAGCGACTCCCTGGGCAGGCATAGGCCCAACAATGACATCATCCTCACCCTCACTGCTGGATGCCTGTACAGACACAGCCACACACACAGACACTGTCAACACATTTACACTGACCGTTCCAATGCCCAGTAACATCTGTTACACAGGAAATGGAATTTATCTTCAAGCCTCCTAATTCTACCTTTAACATTAATAAACACGGGATACTAAATACCTTCTAAGAACTGACAATGATCGAAATGCAACAGACTACAATGTTTTCTGGAGAAATTACACAAGAAGCTTTGATTAGCAATGCTATGTACTGGACAAGCAGCTAGCAGTCTAGCAGATGAATGGATAGATGGGTGGATGTACATTTCACAATAGCGTTCCGCACCTCTGCCACATAACCCGGAGGCAGTGCTGGCCCGGAGAAGACCCGGCCGTCTTCATCATTGCTGTCATCGTTATTGACATGTGCAGCCTTGAGAAATCCTGGCGGAAGGGCAGGGCCCAGCACCGGCCTGACAATAAAACATCTGCACTTATTTTCCACAAGAAGGTACTACTTCACTACACAATTAGTTGCTTACACTTCTCTGTATGTAACTGACAGAGACTGGGAGTGCTGTTTGTCAGTACCTTTCTGGCGAGCCCTGCTTCTTGTATCCTGGTGGAAGAGCAGGCCCAAAGAAACCTTCATCTTCATCCCCCTCATCTTTCTCTGATTCTTCCACCCTACGCTGCTTGCTTGAAGGAAAAAAAAATAGTTCTTAACGTAGCAAAAGATCATGAAACTAGGCTTCTTTCACTCCTAGCACTGCCATTACTTGTTTGAACGCATCATGTTTTGACTGCACAACATTCAATGACACAGCTTAATTCCTTTATGTCACATTGCATGGGATCTTATCGTTCACATCCCAGTGACTCGCCTACATGGAGATTTATACTTTCAGATGTACTTTTCTTACATCCTTCACCTGTAAAGTGCTACCACACAGTGTGAAGTTAAATAAAGGATATCTCAGTTTTCCACGTACTTCGATGTCGGGCCATCGCCTATCTCCTGTTTAACAGCCGGCCTGCTTCTCTTGAAGACCACCTGCTCTTCCTGTTCGCTGTTATCCGACGAACTAGAATCATCTGCCGGTTTGTATCCCGGCGGAAGCGCCGGGCCTGCAACTGTGGAAAGAGTTGCGTTTATAACTCTGGCTACCTCCACATATAAAAACTGCGACCAAAATTCCCGGTCACTAAGCAATCCAAATCCACTTCGATTTTACAATTAGGCTGATAAGCGACTCCCGCAAAGAATGCGTTTTTAGTAGCCAGTCATGGAATTTCACGGATATACAGTATTCTAGATGTAGTTGGTGTATATTAAACTGTTTACGTTGGAAACATATCAACTTAAAGGTTAAGTGATTTACATGTACCTTCTCCATCGGAGTCATCGTTCGTGCTGGTTTTAATCCATGGAGGTAGGGCAGGTCCAATTAAACCATCATCCTCTGACATAATTCTTTACAAATCATAAACCATCCGCAGCCCTCGGTTAAGTTCTTGTATTTTGAACCTTTTTCCTGACCTTTGACCCCGCTGTGCTCCGGAAGTGAATGAATGAAAACCCGGTGATTTTAGCACATACTGCCACCTTGTGTTCGTTATTTTAAAACACTTCGAAATTGTTTTTACGTATATATAAAGACAAAGACGACATTGCCTGGATCCCATATTTTAATTATGCATTTGTACGGTATTGATTAATGTTATTAAACAACCTTTCCCGAAAAGAGTGACCGGGCTGTTTCCGGATATGACGTATGACATATTACCCACATGGCTTGGAAGCAGAGTGGAAGACATGTGCAAGAGAATCCAAACAAGTTTACGAACGCCGTGTTGTTGCTGAAGTTTATGTCGCCATGAACGATTTTACACAATTTCCACCTCCTTTCTTCAGCAGCCCAACCCAAGACTCTGTACTCCGACCTCCGGTGTTTAACTGGCAGCCTCGTCCCGGCAACTTTAACTCTGGTAATGGGAACTGGTTTCAGCCTCCATCTGTTCCGTGGGTTAGAAACCCTCCAGTGAATTACTGCAGAGCACCTACGCATTGGAAGAATGGCTTTGATTCAAACCGTAATGGTGAGTTGCAGTTTATGTTCATTCTCATAAAAGTTGATGTGTTTACTTGGCAATTATAAGTTGCGCCTACCCGTAAAACGTCAAACCAACCAGTAACTTAAACGAGAAACCGTATCTATTTAGCTGTTTGTCGTTTTTGTTTTAGATCGGTATTACAGTGCGGGGTATCAACGTCATCTCCAGGAAAATGCACACGTGGGGAGAAATAAGGTAATTTTTATTTCCGCTTCTGCGGTGTCGTATGGTACTTTAGACAGAGTTAGTTGTAATCAATATACTCACCAAGGCCCCAGTAACCGTTCTGAATAACAATAAGATAACTAATGTCAAAGCGTCAAATGGAGGTCAAAGAGGAAATATTCTCCTATACCGGGAAAATGTTTTACTGTTCTTATTTTTCAGAAAAAGAAAAAGGAACCGGTGTTTATGCATTTCTGTGACACCTGTGACAGAGGTTTTAAGAATCAAGAGAAGTATGATGAACACTTGGCGCAGCATGTTAAGGTGGGGATCAGTTAGACTTTCCATTTCTGCTCCTTGGTATGAAAAAACATCAGTCGTACCCTAAAATTCTGAATGAAGTCTAGCATTTCTGCTTTTCAGTAGGAGTGTTAATTCATGCGTCTTTTTTTAAGTGTTCAGTGGAAGGCTGCAGTTTCACAGCTCATGAGAAACTTGTCAGCATTCACTGGAAAAATGTAAGTATAATTGAATGTTTAGTTGTAGTTGATAATTCATGGTTTGCAGTTAGGTCCAGCTTTTTGCTATTTTATGTTTTCTAAAATATGGTTACGTGGTTGATCCAACATGAATTGTATCAATTTTGTTAGAGCCATGCGCCTGGAGCCAAGAGGATCAAACTTGACACTGCAGAAGAAATCGCAAAATGGAGAGAGGAGAGAAAAAGGTTAGACAGCTTTAAGGCTCCCACTATGTTCCCTTTCTTTACCTGTCATTTTCCTTTTGTTATAAGTACTTTTCCAATATAGATGTTCTAAGCAAAGGACTGTGCATCTGTGCCGTTCTGAATTTATTTTATAACCAGTATTTGGTTACAGAATAACCACTAGGGGGAGCACGTGTTTGAAATTTTGACGTGTATGGGAAGTTGAATTTTTTTTTTCTACTTCCAATGCAGGCTAATAAAGAAATGGAATAATGTACAACAAGCAGTAGTTAATTTAATATTTGCCTTTACTGAAATACACAGTTTAGTGCAGGTATATTTAAGGATCATAAATATAATATAAATGTATGTATTTTAAATCCAATAACTGTGGACCAACATTATTTCTCAGGAACTACCCCACTGTATCCAATGTGGAAAGGAAGAGAAGGATACTGGAGGATCGAGGAGAAAGGGGAGAGGTTCTGGAAACAGCGCAGTTTGGGTACGCTGCACATTCATCTTTAGATCCTTCAGTGACTATACTCATCTACTAAATGTATCTTAACTCTTTTGGTGAATTCATACCGATTTCTTATTCCTGATTGCAGCATCTGCATTGATTCTGCTGTTCTGCAGCATGGCCTGTTTTCGTTGGATCTCTCGTGCATTTTTTTCTGCACGTGAAGGACCAGAGCTTACTCAGGTGTGTCCTCTGTTCAGGCGAATGAGAGGAAGGGGTCGCGGCTTCCGTCAACGAGGCGGGAGGTTCCAAAACAACCAGAGAAGGGCATGGTCAAGGCCTGGGATGCCTGGCCATGTGATGGAAAACACCACAGCCCCACCCCTTAAACATACCCCCAAAGACGGAGATCCACTCGGAGCCATTGTTAACAGTGACCTAGGTCAGAGAACACTTGTTTCTTTTGTCATTTAACTTTGTATTTTGATGTAGGGTTTATAGGATTGCATTCCATTGGCAAGTAAATGTGTGTCCTGTTCAGAAATGAGGTACGTTACATAGTAAAGGCCTCTCAGATCTTCAGCACAAAGAAGGGCATTCGTGCTTACAGTTGCCACGTGCCTTTCACCACCGTTTTATAACGTGTGGGCATTTTGTCACGTACTTGCTGTTCTGGAGCTAATCTTTTTTAATAGAAGTGTGTTGAAAGTCCATGGTCTGTCCTTGTAGAGTCCGACAAGGATGAAGCAGCCGACGCTGGAAAAGACGGCCTGACTGTGACCCCGAAGCACATGACCTCTGGTCTAGGTGCCCTCGTGGCCAACTATGACTCCACCTCTGAGAGTGATCAGGAACCAGAAGGTGCGGCATTCAGTTGATGCTCAGTCAGACATCTATTTCCTGACATTTTTTTGTAGACCTTTTTTTTTTTTTTTTTGTCAAGATTTAGGGCATCTCTTCTTTATAGTCTGGTTTGTAACCAATAAAACAATAAGTATTTTCCATTCGTGGAATATATCGGTCATACTTTTGAGATTTATTTCCCAAGTATGATTACCAGAAATTATGATATTGTTCTCATTTCATTCCTCGTAAAACATTTGGTATTAATTTGGCAATGTTGCATGTTGTAATATTAGGATGTTTTTCTCTGTATGCCTCCTGCATTAAGTAATATTATCACAACAAGCAGGGAACTGAATGCTAGATACCTGTATGATCTTAACGAGGTAGGGAGTTGCATCCAGGCATGTGACAGTAACGGTAACGTGTGGTTCCTCTTCCAGCTCTGCCCATTCTGAAGGTCACCAAGATGCTTGAGGAGAACCAGGTCATGCTGAAGACCGTCCAGGGTCAGCCACCTCCCCAGGGATCAAGGGCTCCCCCAGCTGCTGGTCCACCATGGGCCGGTACTGCCCCTAATAGGCCGGGAAGAGGGAGACATCCTTTCCGGGGCCCAACTACACCTCAGCAGCGCCGCCCTACATTGCTAGAGATGGTGAGTCCCCTGTCCATTGGAGCAGAATGGTGCAGACTGTCTACTGTAGGAGCTGCTGAGGATAGAAAGCCAGGCCTGAGACATTCATTCATTAATTGATGTGTTCGTTTGGAGAGTTATGTTGGGAAAAAAAATTCCATTATGAGCTTTTGATTTTATATATCGTCAGAAAAGTACTTTTTAAGGGTATTTTCCTGTCTGAGACACACAGAACTAGGGGTGTCCTGATCCATTTTTTTGCTACCCCGGGTGCATAATTCGTCTGAGAAAATGTCATGGTTTTACAGTGTTCCTCTTCATGTATCTAAGTATCTAATTTCATTTGTTGTATTGAATGACGCTGTGTTGCTGCCTCTTCTCAAAAGGACGACATCGCAAACATCGCAAGTTGCTGTTGGGCCGCCTTCAGTTTCCAATTTTAAAGAATTTCCACACGGCTGACATCTCAATAGTTCGTAGTCTCAAGGCCCGTGCCTCAGGCTGACTGCAGTGTGCGACGGAACTTTACAATCTTGCATGGCTGACGTAAATCGGGTGGATGCGGGAAATTAAATAGATCGGGTTCTGGAAGCTGATACCGTTCTATTAAAAATCGCCCGGGTCGGCCCCGATTCTGACGTTTGATATCAGCCCAGGATATCACTGCATAGACTCTACCTGCAAGCCCTGTTCCTTAATGACAGTGCACTTTGCCGACTGAAAAGGTCTCCTGCTGCATGGAAAAGGTCTTCATGAGACCAGATCAGGCGCCAGTGTAGCTAAAATAGTGGGCAGCTTGTCACTGGTGCCACCCGGGACACTGCTCTGCAAATGGGGCACGATCGTATGTTGTTAGGCAGATGACATTGTCTAAGTAATAAAAGAAATTGTAGCAATTATTACTCCAGGTTTTTTTAATCGTTTAAATTTTTGTCCCATGCATCAGAAATGCTGTTGCTGGGAGACCTCGCTGCTCTTTTCAGTTATTAAAAGCTTTCAATCCGTTGGGAACAACAACTTTTTGTTTTGTTTCAAAAACCAGCGAAATACTTGGAAGGAAAGCTTATTTATTTGAGGTAAGGTAATGATTAGTTGAATCATGTGGTTGAGTGCCTAGCTAAAGCAAAAGCCTGTAAACAACAGTGCCCACCCCCCACCCCCCCAGAAGCAGGCTTGAGTAACTGTCCGTTGGGGCAGCAGGGCTCGATGCGTTTCCCAGACCCCTCTGGCGGTGACCTCATCGACGGCGTCAGCCAACTAAAGTTTGCTGACAGCAGATGCGAGCGCAGTTTCTATACCAGGAGTGGCTTCGGTCATTCAGCAGCATAGAAAGGGATGCCAAGGGCCGATATGCTGAATGTACGCACTCAATGGGGTTGCCTGGCTACCGGCCCCTCGGGGCAATTCCAGTGAGCTAACCCCGGCTGGAGAAAGGAATTTGTATTCACATAAGAAGATTTGTGGGTGAACGGGACAGGATAATGTGGTTTAATACCATTCATTTCGACTTACGATTCATAAACTCAACCGGTATACAACGCATCAACAGTGGAAAAAGTAGCCCAGTTCAGAAATGAGCTGAAATTTGTTTTTTTTTTGCTTGTTTTTTAAACAAACAATTGATTTATGTTTCTTTGTGGCCATATGACACACGTTGGGTAAATGTATGTACAAATAATTTTAAGGGAAAATATTTTGTAATTTGATACCTTTTTATGGATGCTCCATGGCTGTAATTATAAGGAGTTTTTTTTTTTCCTCTTCTCACCCGACAAATTATGAAGAATATACAGTACTTCAAAAACTGATAAAAAAAAAGAACTACTTCAAACTCATGCGTTTTGTCCAGTGTAGTTTATTTCCTAATCGATGGTAGTTTAAGATCTTTTGAACAAGAAGTGAATCCTCACGTGGGTTTTCAAGTAGCTGAAGCGACTGATTTGAGCGATCATTTAAGTAAGAGTGTCTTCATTGTGTGTCCATAGCTGCTGGCCCCGGAGGTACGCCATGAGAGAAATGTCCTCCTGCAGTGCGTCCGCTTTGTCGTCCAGAACGCTTTCTTCGGGCTGGACGTCGGAGCTGAGGAGAGTGCCGCAGTGGACAGTAGGTCGGTCACCGCACTTGAAGGAAAGCGGCGACCGCAGACTGGAACTGGAGTAGCCACATCTGATGGAAACCACCAGTATGGGCTTGACCTTTCTGAGCAGAACGTTGGGGTTGGGAGAAGCCAGAGTGCCCCAGAAGCTCCCAGCCTAGACGGATCCACCCAAGACTGTGGGCAGGACTCCGGCAAACCTGGATCATCAACAGAGAAAACGTCAGCATCCGCAGGCCACTGTCCAACAGGAAGTGACACAAACATCCAGCTGCCTGTACAACTTGAGGAGCAAACGGAGAATATGTTAGCTGAGGAGCAGGAAGTTGATGGAGATGTGCCTCATTCTGAGGACCGACAGCCCAGTGGGAATACTCAGCATGGAGGTTTTGCCACACCAGGGGACGATTCCGGTATGCGTGAAGAGCAGAATGCCCAACCAGCTGTTTCTGTGGTGGATGAGGACGTTTGGGAAATCCCTGAAGCATATACTCAGAACATCTGATAGTAAATCTCCATGAATCAATACCTTTTTGTGTATGTATGAATGAATTCCGCCCAATTTTTCAATATTAAATTAGGCAAATTATTATGAAAGTCCAGTTAAAGTTCTTTTCTAACTTTTACGAACCATTAATTGTCAGTCAAGAAGATTGGTTACCCCACCTAATAATGCAAGTGATGGAAACCTGGTTAATAAGTCCATTCATTTGTAGCTGTGCTGCGTCTGACTTGCCGCTGGACTCGCGCCATGACCGTGCACTGAGTGCTTTCACTGTTGCCTGCTTTACCGCTCTTCCTGCACGTGCTCCCATGGAGAGAAGTGCATACCTTGCTCACTAAAGGGACATGCTTCCAGTCCATGGTTCTATAAAACTGCCTAATAGCAAGTATTTTGTGTTCGTTTTATTCCTTTTTAATATGTGTACGTTTGCATAAATTTAGTAGTTATTCAGGCTGACTATTTTAATTTTTTTTTTTTTTTAAGTCATGTGGCTCTGTCATTTCAGTTCTGTTTTTTGGTTTATAACCAACACGTATGACAATTATAAATTTACTGATTACAAAAAGCCTTCGGTTTGGTTTATGTCAGCAAGTAATAAAGTTATTTCAGCTCTGAAGAGTCGTACTGTTTTATTCATGCTCAGTATTTTTACATCAATTGATTTCATAATTTTGACAGTTGCTGACTGACATTTCATCCCTTTTTCGTTTCTTTTTTAGGCTCATGCAGTGGCAGTTATAAGTTGTTATAAAATATGAGCATTTTAGACCTTAGAACTTCCTTAGGGATGTTTAGGTCCGAGTGATGTTCTGTCCCGTGCATGTGTGGTGACGTAGTTTCTGAGACGACAAAGATGCCTTTTCATGGCCGCCTTCTGCTCTCCTGCATATCTGTCGTCCTTTTCGTTTGCCGGCCAGCTCAGGTTTTCTCCTTGGGCAGGGGAGGGGACAGGGAGGCTGTCAGGTGCTACATCGGTAATTGATGTCAGTGCCACGCAGGCGTTGATATGCACACCTGTTGCAGACGTGTTGCCCTGCCTGGAAGCTGGAGAGCAGTGAATGTCTTGTAACCTTCAATGGGGTTGTATTGTTAGAATAGCACTTCTTAAGTTAAAATTGCTGTCTTTGCATTTTCTTCAACACATTTTCTTCTAGTTGTTATCTGAGTCATATTCTGAAATTTAAACAACTAATAGCTAAAAATTGAAAATGCTGGTGGTCATATGTGGGGTTTCTGAACTGGCCGATTGACAAATGACCTGTGATTTGATGTGGAAAATAAGGGGGCTGCCCGATTTATCCATACTTTATGCAGACCTGCTGGTTTGGTGTGTGATCATTCCATGTGTGTTCTGCTTGAATGGGCCCCTCACACACAAGGCAATTATTTCCCGAAAAAAAAACAGTTCACTGTAACTTTATACTGTTGAATAATTTGACCTTGTTTGACCTGCATCTGTTCATAATGGAGCTTCTCAGACAGGTCTTTTGGTCCCTCAGTAAGGACTAAGGAGGATTTTGTTTTTAAAAGACTTGCACCACAATCCACCTAAATCTGATCCATAAGCTTTCTTTTCCTGATTTGGTACAGACTGGTCCTTTCGCAAATGTCCAGCCGTATCCTGCAGTAAGCAGGTGACCTAATAAAGGAGAATCTGGTCACTGGAAGGAAGAGTGCATCACCAACAAATGTTCAATGAGCCCTGCCTTGTAAGGTATCTGGGTCTTTTCGAAGGATGTTTTGAATGAAAGGGGGTTAGTGTAATGATGATTACACTTTACAGATTAGCTTCATCACATAAGCAGCCCTGAACTGTAAGGTGAGTTTAAGTCGCCCCATATCTACTGCAAGGCCTCCACTTCACACTAGCTCAGGAGTAGGGAACCTGGTCCACGGAGAGCCGGTGTGGGCTTTTGGGATGACCTCTCAGTCAGCAAATAATAAAGCAGCGATTCTCAACTCCAGTCCTTGGAATCCACTGTTATTGGCTGAGAGTGGATTCCAAGGACTGGAGTTGAGAATCGCTGCTTTATTATTGGCTGATTGAGAGGCCATCACCGGCTTTCCATGGATCAGGTTCCCTACCCCTGCACTAGCTCTTGCTTTTCAAAATGTTCTATGAAGACTATTGTAAAGACTATACTATATAACAGTCTTTCCCAGTCCAGTCTTCAGGGACCCATGGACAGTCCACATTTTTGCTGCAAAAATATCTGCTGTCTGAGAAGAAGCAACTTCAAGTCACTTTATTGTCATTGCACACACGTGAAACCAAAGTGAGATTCTTCAGAGCATCAGAAGGTTGGAACCAAAAATAACAATAAAAAAAAAACCAAAAACAACACACAACAGTACAGAGCAAGAAGAACAACAACTTGGTAATATGAGTAAACAGCAGTGCACAATAACACAAAAATATTGCAGTGCAAAGGGATTTGGGTGTTTGAGAGGGTCGGGTGTAGATGATGGCTCTGCATTCATGTGTCCCACCACACTTGTAATAAATGATCTCTGAACAGGTAACCGTGCTGATAGCAACTGTAATTGTGTAGAGAATCTACTTCAAAAACTTGAACACTATGGAAAGGCAGAATTGCCTGGCCAGCGATATTTGTAATGGAAGTTAAATGATGACAGGGCAACAAGTAGAGAGCATATAACCGAGTGGAGGACTGGAGGCGGGTATGGCTGGAGTATCCCTGTGCTAAGGACGTGAGATGATCTACTTTAGTAAAACTCCGTGCTTTATAGTGTCATGGTGTACATGTAATGAACTGAACAGTGCTTCACTAGAACTTGAAAACATAGTTCCTTACCTTCCTCCTGCTCTGAAAGACTATTTACATTAAAGTCCAGAACAATCTATGAAGGAACAATATATTGTAATGAATGTTTATTATGTCAAATCATTTGTTAAAACTGGGAAGTATTTTGTTGACTGTACAGGAAGCATTATATGAAGAAAGTGAAAAGCTGATGTTCTAATTTGAATGGTTTAACTGGTTGATGACTTCACATGAATTGACTTCACATGCCTGTGGCTGTGGCTGTTGGCCGGATGAGAAGAAAAGTGCATGAGTCAGTGTGGCCTGATCTAGAGTGTTTAACAATAAGGTACAACAAAACCCCATCAGCTGCTCAGTGGCCTGTCTAACCAAAATAAACCTGTAGCTCTGTGCCAAGAGGCAGTTCTACCCAACTGGCTTCAACTCCAGGCAGCAGGGAAGAGCGGATGACAAGCTCTAAAGGCCCTCAGGCTGGGTGCCAGGCCAACCCCCCCCTCCCCCTTGATTACAGGTCTCTGATGGTGGCTTCCATTTGGAACATCAATTCAGGTTCTAGAGCTTCTTTTTTTTCATTGCTTCCTTTGTCAAACATAATCCCCATTGTTGTGCCTAAACTATTCTCTTGTGCCTAAACTATTGTTTTAAGCCTCATGATACATGCACAGTACAACAAATAACTCTGGATAATTGATATTGATGTGGCATTGCAGAATAAATCTAAGACTGAACGTAATGTTTTATCATAGGTAATTAATTGACAAAAGTGGTTCATTAAAGAAGCCCATGTTGTATTAATTGCCTGCTATTGTTCGATATCACAATAGCTGTCTGCGCTTTTTTGTTGCCGAGTGCCAGTGTGATGTAAACCTGCTGACGTCAGTAGACGCTTACATTGCAATCAGACCTTGCTTGCTCTCCCCCATCCTAACCCTCCTCCCCAACCAGCCCCGCCATTTGTATGGATGGGAATAGGCTTTCAGGCAGCTATCAGTCAAAGCAGACATCTCTCCTCTCCATTGGGTAAGGTGATGGGGGTATTTCCCCATTAAAATGCAGGACGGATTGCATTTGGCTCTCCGAAGACTGATCCAGTCTTACATGTGCAAATGACATGGCAGCAGTAAGATCTTCTGGCTCTAGTTTTACGAGCTCATTCTTAAACCGCATTTTCAAATATGCAGGGATGGCCATTAAATATAATTTCTGTGCAAGCATGTTTGTTTAAGAGCAACATCATAAGGAAGTTATTGCTACATTTGTAATGGATCCAGAGAATCATCGGCTGCCTTGGTGCAATGAAGAGACACCATTAGCTCCTGTAAAATTTCAATGATAAGATTGGTCCCTAGGTACGTTAAGCATTGACCATGAATGGTAATTGTAATGCCATATCTGTCAGACATCCACATTACCAGTGTATTACGGCTTTTAGGGATTTGCTACAAGCAAGCATTGTCATGGTGCATGGTGCATGTGATACTGAGCAGTTAGCTATTAATTTGTATTAGTCAAGTTTTTTATCTTAAAAAAGAAACACTGTGTACATTTTTCTGAGAGATATGTGCTCACAGTTTAAAAATACATTTTAATGAATTTATATGGTACTCTTCTGGGATATGTAAGACACTGAGGATGAATACTGTTGTTCTCAAATGCTCATTTCATAACAGGCATCACATTTAATACATATAATAAGGTAATAGATAAATCACTTTTTAATGTGGTTCCTTAATTTACTTACTTCAGCAGAAATGTTTTCGCATTTCTTAGACTTAATTTCGGATTCGGCATAAAATAATTCGAATGGTTACAATTTGTATGGACAATGTAGACATTAATTTCTGTATTACTTTATTATTACGCTTAATATATTTGGAAGATAAGATCATCTTGAACAACGCATAAGCCACATATAAATATATACAATATATTTAAATGGTAATATTCATTGTCGATCACCTAACAAATTTCTGCTTAAAAAGCATGCAGTTTCTTACAATATGCGGACGGGAAGCGATTATTCGTGCTGCATTTTTATTGGGAATTGGAATGCATATATTAATTCATTAATCATGTATAATGTACTCGGATCATGCTGTTATATGCTAGTCACTGTTTCCTACATTCAGGGTAAAAACGGTTTAAAATTCTTTAGGCATTTCGTTTTCTTTTTGCAAAACACTTTCCGCGATGTTTCAGCCTCATATCATTCACTTTTGCTTTACTAATCTAAAATACCATTTACGTTCAATACTGTTTACAATTTAGCCGCAAATTACCAATTACTTATTGAGGCCAATTAAACTGTATTTTTAGAGGGTAATCATTAAAGAAATTGAGTTAGATAAGGCCCCTTTGTTTTATTATTTGTACGTTAACTGAGTTGTAGACCGCGAATCTCATCGTTTGCTAGCAGCTTTTTTTACTTTTAAATTCATATAATGCGCAAAGATCTGGCAACGCCCATGTCGTTAGAAAGAAATTGTTGCCAGCAGTTCACCCTTCAGCTGCAATGCTCCTAAATTAGAACAATACGTGAAACTGAATGTGAAACACAATGACCGACTCTGGTTCATGAACAAGAAACAAAGCTTAATTTAAAAAAATATCATTGTTTCTTTCAGCCAAAGCGGCTCCGGCTTTTATGTCATTAAGAAGTAATTGTGATCAGTTTATCGTCTCCCACTCTTAACTCGGATATATTATTAGCGAAACTATTGCACCGATCTGTCAGTTGGAAGGCGCAGCCAGCATCTCGTTCTCTGTATGATCGTACATTTCGTCAAAGACTCGTTTCTGTTCGGGTACTGCTTCCGGAATCTCTCGGCACTTGCCGGCCGGTTCACCGAGGCTCCGTTTTTGTTCGCTTCTCCGCGTCCCCTCCTCACCCTCCGCCTCTCCCCAGACTGGCTTTATGTCTGGCGGCTCTGCGGCGTTAGCGCGCATGCGCCGTCGCCATGTTAGCGAGCCCTCCTCCCCCTTGTCTCGTCACAGAGAGAAACAGCTACATTACGAGAAGGTGGCTACGGTGGGGAGTCGGCGAGAGGGTGATACAGCAAACATTGGATTTAAAAACAAAGACATGACAGGATGGAGTAAACAAGCGTTGTGATCGACGAAAAGGGGATTTTCCAATAAGAAGAATCTTACGTCGTTCACGGATTGTTTAATTTAGCTAACGTTGTTAGCTATTTTCAAATTATGCGACTCAGCGGCTGGCAGTGATGGAGATGGTCTCTTGTTGCCCAAGAAGTGATAGATGTATACTAATAACTAGCTATATTTTTGTCTTGTGTATATGTACTTAAATTGTCTTATAAAGATAAAAAATAAAGAGATGAACTGGGTTTAAGACACGCAAGTACAAGCGCGTCTGTATAGATCGCTAGCTGCATAGTTAGCTAACCTAGCTATCACAGTGAGAGCTCCCGATTGGCTAGTGTTATATCACTGGGGGGAAATTTTACACCGACGGAAAGTTAAACTAGTTACGGCATAAAATAATATCAGTGACGGATGTTATTTTTTTCGATTATTACCGAATAAAGTCTGCTCTCAGCTAAGGCTTTGTTGACTCAATCCTACCTGATATCTTCTGAAAACGTGTCTATTTATTAGTCTGTGAACTAGCGTTACTCCTGGAAATTCACGAAATGCATCATCCGGAGTCTTCGGGAGATTCCGCTAGCACTAGAAAGATGGCGCACCCGGCAATATTTCCTCGCAGAGGTAGTATTTCGGCATTGACAACGGCGACGAGTACTAGCGTTAGCAATAATGTTATTTCTGCTGAAGATTATCAATCTCCCTTGTTGATACAGCCCCCACCTCCGGCCGGCTCTTCCTCCTCGGGGCCACAACATCCTCCTCAGAGCCTTAACCTCCTTTCCCAGTCCCAGCTGCAGTCCCAGCCTCTCCCGTCGGTCGGTGCTCAGATGAAGAAGAAAAGTGGCTTCCAGATCACTAGCGTTACGCCGGCTCAGGTATCCGTAAGCACCAACAATAGCATTGCAGAGGACACTGAGAGTTACGATGATCTGGATGAATCGCACACAGAGGATTTGTCTTCATCTGAGATCCTGGATGTGTCCCTATCCCGGGCCACCGATATGGGAGGTCCGTTGAGGAGCTCCTCTGAAGAGACTCTGAACAACTTTCATGAGGCAGAGACCCCTGGTGCGGTCTCTCCCAACCAACCCCACCTTTCCAGCAAGCCATCGCACCACCTACCCCAGACTCATCAACAAGGCACTATAGTGAATGGGACTGTACACCATCAACATCACCACCACCATGGGCAACACCATCAAGTGCATGTCGCTCAACCTGTGGCCGCTCCCCCACCTGCGGCGGCCTCTAGTGGGCCGTCTTGGACACCAGAGGGGGGAGGCATTTCTGCCTCTGCTACCTCCACCACCGGGGTTTTGTCAAGCATTTCCCAGGTGATACCTGCTACTGCCGGCACGGGCAGTATCACGGCCCCACCGTTGGCCAACATCATTCCGGGAATGCTCTCTGGCACGGCTGGAGCCCCAATAAGTGGCGTAAATACCTTGACGAGCAACGTCAGTAATGTGAGTAGACTGAGTTCCGCAAGCACCCCGGTGCCGGGGATGACCAGTACCAAAAGCAGCAGCACCGGTGTTGCCCCTGGACCCGTAAGTGGCGGAACCGGTATCATCGGAAGTGGAAGCAAGAATATAAACTTGGTGCAAAAGCAAGCTGTCACTACAACTGGCAGCGTTGCCATAACTACTGCCACCCTGACCGGTGGCTCCAGCGCAGCGGGGTCCGGCACGCATGGTTTGGGCCAGCCAACCTCGTCTGCCCCACACAGCCAGGCTCAGCAGCCGGCCCAGGTTCCTGCTGGTTCCCGCTTTCGGGTGGTGAAGCTGGATTCCAGTTCTGAGTCGTTCCGGAAGGGACGTTGGACATGTACCGATTATTACGACAAAGAGGCACCCTCTGCCACTGTCATCGCAGCTTCTGCCACAGACACCATGCTTAGTCACCGGCCAGTGGAGAGCAGCGTAGCAGTAGAGCGGGAGTCTGTGGTCAGTGAAGAGGCATTGGGACCTGCTGCCATGCAGGCTTTTCAACCAGCCCAACATCAACCTTCTTCTCAGCTGCAAGACTATGGCACCCATCCAGGCCTGCAGCCCTCCCATCCTAGCCTTGCTCAAAGTGTGGCCCAGCCTCTTGGACACCCCCAGGACATGGTGCACCCTCTCCTAAAGACCAGTGCGCCTCTTCCTGTGCCCGCCAGCATGGGTTCCATCCGGCCGCCGGCTATGGTGACTCCTGGAAGTCTTCCCCAGGCAGTGGTGCATTCCACCTCAGCTGTGCCCCCGCAGCAGCTACCGCACGTTCAGGCCATGCCGCCTGTCTCAGCACAGGGTTTGCCGGGGGTGGCCCAACAGATGGGTTACCCTCCCACACAGCCCGCTCCCACCCAAGCCGTTCACGCTTTGCCAACGAGCCAAGGAGGTGGCCTGCCACCTGAGTTTTCCCAACATCAGCCTATCCTCCAGGCCCCGGTGGTGACACAGCCGTTGCCTCCTATGCCTGCCAGCCTGCCCCCAGTGGCGGCAGCCGCGCCGTCTGGGGCTTCTCCAGCGATGGCTGCGGGTCAGCAGCCTGTGGTGAGTCTGTCTGCATCCATCTCTCAGCCTCTTCACCAGGGCCTCCTGCCACAGCAGACCTCGTCAGTCCCGGTCCCTCAGGCGTCCCAGGGTGCCATCGCCACTCAGATGCTCCCGGGTGCAGCGCAGGTGGCTGCCCAACAGCTGATCCAGGCCCAGCAAATCCCACCTGAGCCTCAGCAACCGGCCCCGACTCCTGCCATGGCCTCGAGTCAGGTTGCACCGACGGTGCCTCCCAGCGTCCCGGCTGACTCTCAGTCGAGCCTTTCCCAGAGCTCTCCACCCGTACCGAGCGGAACCCGATCGAGCCTACTGCAGGGCTCGCAGCCACCTGCCGGTGCCCAATACATCAGCCCACCCTCTGTGACCGCCACGCAGTTGGAGGACGCCCAGCGCCTTCTCTTTCAGCATCATTCCCTGCTTTCTCTCCCCAAGATGGCTGCTGGAGACGCTTCTTCAGAGGCCAGTGCCTCTCTGGGGGCAGAGGGGAGCAGCGGTGCAAATGCCTTAACTGCCTCAGCGGGCCTGTTTCCTCTGAAGAGCCTGCCTGTGGACGGAGAGGATGATGGGTAAGCCTGTCTGGGGTTCCGTCTGACCTGCCACTGATAAGATCTGATGGGCTTCTTTGGAGTGCATCTGTAGAAAAGCTGAAACCTAGAAGAATCCTGAGTCCATTTTAGCAGTGGAAGAGCTCACATTTGTTCCTGTTTGTTTATTGGATCTTGTAATTCAGTTCTGTTTTTTTTTTTCCTTCTCGATCGTTCATACGTGGGACCTAGAAATACATTAGAAACCAGCCTCTGTGCAGTGCAGGGATTCTAAATATAGCCTGGATCACAATAGCAAGCCCATTTGAGGAGGAGAGGAAATATTTATGACACACAGACCTTCACGAGAGCCTCTATTTGTTTCTGCTTTTTAGTCTGAGGCCGAATTATGCACTGACGTTGAGCTATTTTTTTTAATGGTTCCCTGGCAGTGATATATTTTTCTGTATAGATTTGAATGCCTTTGAAATACGAAGGACAAGTTACATGTTGTAATGGTGATTCTGTTGGAGGAACAGTGGCCTGGTTCTTCAGTGGTTATTGTGACCTTGCAGTTCAGCCGTCTGCGCTGCTGCAGTCCATATATATTTTCTATTCTGCAATGTCACAGAGGATGGCGAACACACCCAGTGGGCACGAGTGCCATCCAGGCGGCTGGTTGCTATGGCCTTCAGCTTGTGGGGCTTTGCGAGGCGCGGGATTGGACAGATCCCAGTCGCCGTGGCAGCTCTTTTGTGAGTGGTGCCACACGAATTCCTCAGTGTTGTCCAGGAGTCTGGCGTACACAGTGTTCGCCGCTGCAGTTCACCGGATCACCGGTGCACGCCTCAGCCCGGACGTGACGTGTTCGATTTAATCAGGGGCTGATGTGCGATTACTCCAGTGGAATGACCAGACGTTCCTTAGGAAATAAGTCTTGTGATTGTTGGAATGAAGTACATCTGTGCCTCTCTTAGTATGAATGATATTCTCGCTCGGCTAATGTATCTATTTTTAAAGGATATACTTGATGCGTTTTGCTGTTTTTTTTTAAGGGCTCTTCAGCTCTTCCATGACCCCTCGGGTTTGTTTGTCCATTGACTCTCACATATGTTTCTCATTATTACAAACTTTTTAGTGCGTTTCGGTCAGTCATAGGCTTGAAAATCTCACACTTTTCCTGCTAAAGTGAAAAACACTTTTTTTCTATGTTCAGTTGCCCCTGAACCTTTTAAAGCAGAATATATATTTCGGAACAGCTGGTTTCTCCAGAAATATGCTTACTAGCTGGAACCTTCTACATGTGGAAAGTCATATATATTATGTGTGAATGTAATGCACACGCATGCACACACACTCACACTCTTAAACAGAAGTTGCAGTTGAAGTAGATATGAAAATTTGGTGAGGAACTTTGAAGGACAGAAAGACAGGGTTATCCTGTTGAAGCTTACGAGATTTTTTTTTTATATAGTATTAAAAGCCTGTGACAACGGTTTGAGCTTTCAGTGCTGGTCATAAGTACTTAGCAAAGATGATTTGCTCTTGTAATCAGTTTTAATGTTTGTTTCTGGTGAGGGGTTTGAATTACTTTGCTGCCGCAGGAACTACACATGTTAATAATCCTTGGGATGTTGGCGCCTTGTTTTGTTTACCGATAAAACTCTTAAATGCTCAGCAGACTGTTGCAGAATTGCCCGTGTAATCATTTCATGTCATTCCCATTGACCACCTTCCCATTTAAGTTGCTGTCTGAACTTTTGGGGGGTGGGGGTGGTGGTCCTAGTCAGCTTCCACCTTCTGCTCTGCTCTTCTGGTCTGTGTTTTATGCCTCTCCGTTTAAGGCAACTGAACCTTAGTTTCAGGCAGGTTTTGCAAGAAGTTATATTGATCACTTTGCGTTGGGGGAGATAGCAGATGACAGTCTTCTGACCACCTATCCTGATCACATATTATAGGCAATTTAAGGACGCCAGTTTGCCTAAATGCATGCACCACTGGAGTCTGCCTACTTTGGACCACAGGAGAAAAGCCTCACGGCACAGGGAGAACATGCAAAGTGGCCAATCTACGCGTCAGGAATAATTTTCACGAGATCATTGAGAGAAGCATTAAGTTGGGCGGGGGCTCTGCAAGAGTTTCCATCTGGTTTTTAGGGAGAAAAAAAAGATGTTTGAGATGTTGAAAAAGCAACAAATGGTATCGAAAATCAGACAAGCTTTCACCCGGATAAATGAGAAGTGCAAGTGAGTCACATGGGCTAGTGTTTGGTGAAGTCACGCTGTAGATTGCCTGGCAGGAAAGCCGTACACAAAGCAGAAGTGTGTGTGTGTGTTTATTATTTTTAATCAGCCTTATACACATAGAAGCTGAGTGTGGATCTTATGCCTGCAGCATGAAAAACCTGAAACAGAGCTGTCCTGCAGTTCACCTTCGGAAGAAGTCTGGAAGGCCGACCTGGTTTGCGAGCATCGAATTCTCCTGCTGATGCAGATCAGGCATGAGCTTATATCGGGAATGCAATATTGAGTAATAATTTTGCCCCGCTAGTAACAGGGGATTCGCTGATAATGCGAAGTGTGCTGCTCTGTCTAGTAACCCAGGATATTGCACGATCAGGAATCTGAGATCCTGACGGCTAAGAAACGACCTCTCCGTTTCAGGTAGAAGTACGTTTAAAAAACAAAATAGAATAAAAATGCCACAGCATCAGTCGCAGTGCTGACTGATGAAAAATAAGGAACGCAGTCACCTTCGCTGGCTCCTCTTCAAGAAACCCATGCAAGTTTTAGACTTAAATATTCCTGTCTGCCTGAGTAGATATTTTTCCCACCATGAATGGATGCAATAATTTATTAAATTATGAATTAGCCTTTTGTTTATTATTAACTACTGAAGTTGTTATAAAGCAGTTTAATTAGTGCCTGATTTACACCTAAAACAGCAGGGAACCTGTTATTCAATTAATCATTTTAATAAAGACAATGTGAATGAGGAAGGTTGAATGAAAGAATGAAACAGCTTGTGGCCCTCATGGGCTGCTTTGGGCACCTGTGGATTTCGGGTGTATTTTTTATTTTTTTGCTGACCTAAAACATTCGCAGACAGAATGTTGCTGTCAGCAAGATGCCTCTTTTGAATTTCTAATCAGGTGAGCTAATTTGGTATCAGTTTATTACAGCCATCCCCTGTGATGCCGGTGAGAAGCAGTTGGGCTGATTGGAGTACAATTGTTGTCCGTGGTCCAGCTGACGTCTGTCACTGTCGAGGATGGGGGGTGGTCACTGGCACTGCTTCCCATCTGTGGGACCTGGTTGAACCCTGCTTTGTGAGCCTTGCCTGTGGGACCCTTTTGATAAAAGCCCTGGGTCAGTAGCTGATGGATCATCCCCTTTCATTAGCAGTTAGTGTTAAGCTTTGCTTAGCTAAGCTGCTGATTTACCCCCCAATGTATGGATTTCTTCTAACTCTATTATAATATTTTCAAATACGAACAGTATCAGTATATGTTGCTTGAGTAAAAAAAACATGAATCCTTCTTAAGTTGACATTATTTCCATTTAAGATATAAATAATTACACATTTCTCCAGTATTTTTGCAGACATTTTCTTTTAAAAAACTGAATTTACCGTGTACCATAAGTTGTTCCCTGCCTTGCGCACGTAGCTTCTGAGATAGGCTCTGCACCCCTTTAATCCTGCATAGGACATGGGTATTGAAGATGCACATATACCATCTAATATTAAGCTCTGACTGTTTTTTTTGGAGGGTACAACAAAATGTGTCCCTGTCTGAGGCTTGTATTCCACTGCCCCAGACCACTTTTCCAAAATCGCCTTGAAAGCCCAGTGCAGTTAATCTGTAGCTTGTAGCTTTATAACCCGTCGTCACGGGAGACCCACAGCAGTAGCCTTGAATGAGGCACATAATCTCAATAGCTTAAATGTGATGACAAGCTGTGTAAAGGGTGGGACGGAGTGTTTTGGTAGATAAAAGCACCACCAGATTTTAATAAAGGTAAATGTGAGTTGCATAACGTGCTCTGTATGTAAATGGCTGGCAGTTTTACATTTTTTCTCTCACACGTCCTTTCACAAATTTTCTGGTTGAGTTTCCTGTTTGGCAGAGAGGCAGGCCCGTTCTCGCGTCCTCGCTGCCTTCCGCATGTCGCGGCCCTGCCCCGCGCTTCCTAATCCGCGGCGGCCTTTTTGCTGATTCGCAGACCCGGTTTGGGATATTTGGCTGCAAAGTGTATCGGTTATGCTCTGTCATGAAGTACATGATTCCTCTGCTAGCCTGATGCCTCTTCACAGTCCCTGAATGTTCTTAAGGTCTGCTCATTGAGTGAGTGGCTCGGTGCCTGTGATTAGAAGATCGCCAGTCGAACCCTGGCTTCGGCAGAACAGTCAGATGTTCGTGTGCCCTCGAGAAGGGCCGTTAACCCCCAGATCCAGGGGTGCCATAGGTTGGTTGACCCTGCACTGTGGCTCCCAAGCTTGAGAGAGCAAGATGGTTTGTGAAGAGAAACATTCCACTGTACTTGTACTTGAGCATTTACAAGCATTTATCATTATTTATATCATGTATAGTCTTATTAGGTTCTTGCTTTGTTAGAAATCGTTCCTTAACTCCTGCTTCAGTACCGCTTACACTTGTGCCTAGACATTCCCTAGATGCTCAGCCTAGCTACACTTGTGCCTAGTCAACTCCTTGACAGCACCTATGACTTGTATGTCGCTTTGTCCAAAAACATCTGCTTAATGTATAAAGTGTAAATTTATGGTCACGAATGATGTGTGCTGGGTGTATCGGCTTTCCTTTGCATCTATTTCCTTACAGATGTTATGATATTTACCTATTGTTTTGTTTTATAGGTATTTATTGTTATAGACATTTTGTTTGCTGGTTGCAGTTAACGCTTGGCTACCTGCCTCTCACGTATACAGCCTTCAGTGCACATATATAACAAGCAGTGACGGTTGTATGGGAATTACATGTGTTATGTGGCTCAAAATGTGTTGATATAATAAATGGTACAGCAGGTTTTGTTTGGACTGATCTGATCAAACTCCTGGCTGGATATGGATTCATTCACAGTTCGCCGCACACTTTGGTGTTCAACTCTAAAAATAACACAAAGGCTTCTTTGGTGTAGCTTCACAAAGCTATAATTATTTTCTTGCTGAATTGTGACCACATTGGCACTGTGCATTTGGGCTTGAGCACTTTTAACAAGATTTTAAAATCCATTGTTTTTGAGTAGCACGATTAGTTTTAATCCTGTTCTCAACTTGCCCCAGTGAGAATAAATCTTTTTTTTTTTTTTCAAAAATGGAAAAAAACGTAAAATGTAATAAGTATGAGGAATTTTCAACATTGACTTGAAAGACTGCCGTTTGTATATCTGCAGTAGCATTTTTGTTCTGAAAACCTTTTGCCACACGTTTTGTCAATTACGGAAAACTGCTGTAGGGCTGTTGTGATCATGTCACGATAAAATCGCGATTATATGGCATGTGCAATAATCAGCAGAGCTTTAGATGATGGGTGAAGCATTTGTCCGGACACCAGCTTTTCGGTACTTTACAGACATTTATTTACGTCCAGAATTTATTTGGTAATCGGATTAGTAGTTTGCCTAAGATATTTATGAGATGCTTATTGTTACGCCCAAAAGTTAGTAGTCTATATTCAGCGTACCTTTATGAGTATTACATTCAGTTAGCGGTGCACACCGCATGCTATTGTTTTAGTAAATCATGGAAACGATAAGTACTGAAGTGGCGGTGAAGAAAGGCACAGCTCAGCAGTCATAGCATCTTTTGAAAGAGGAGATATTGTGAATAAACCAGGTCTGACACTTTCAACCATAAGAATACGTTGAATTTATACAGATCACTAACTTTTGGGCATCACAATGTGCATCTCAATATTTTAGGCACATTACTAATCTGTTTACCAAACTGTGGGTGTAAGTAAACGTCCATCTAGTTCCGAAAAGCCAGTGTCCCAACAAATGTTTCACCCGTCATCCAAAGCCCTTGTGATGATTGCCATATAATCGCCATTACATCATGATGATCGCGACAGCCCTTATTCTGTCTTTTTGCATACATGTTTCCAGTACTGGCAAGGATTGTTCTGCTAATGCATTGTTTGAAAACCATTGACTGGCAGATGCTAATTTTAACAATGCCTAGAGAGGTTTTGAAAAAGAAATACTGCTGCCAGATCTAGAGAATTATTTTTAATCGCGTGTCCTTACCTGCCGTTGCATATTTACAAAGTCTCGTATTATGTTGTCAAAGGAGGTATTGTTAGGTTTTTGCGTTTTATGTGATTTATTCTGTTTATATGGCATTAGTACTGCAGGAAGCAGAACCATGGCTTTGCATGCTGTCCTTAGTCTGCAAATATAGGAAGACGATTATGTTGTGTTTGCCTGTAGGAATGCAGTGTGCTCTTGGCAGTGCCGGGTTGCGGGCGAGAATCACTCTTTCTCCGTCGATCGAGTCGATTATCTTTGCAATTAGTGAACCGAGTGCAAGGAGGTGGTAGGCGGCAGTGATTCGCATCATTCTGGCACCTGAAGTACTCACCAACTTTAACTAGGGCAATACGATGCCCAATGGGGTTTCTTTTTCCCCGAAACATCCACTGACCTGAGAATATATTCATACTCACTCCTTTGTACACCTGAATACATTCAAAATATATCAGTTTTCAGAATTCTTTAATTAAAAATTTGTAGCCTTTATTCAATCAAATTCTTGGAATTAGTAACATGTACTTGTTTAGCTGACACTTTTGTTCAAAAGAACATACGAGTGAGGGAAATGCCACATTACAAACATCCGCGCTGTCAAGGAGTCAAATTAAGTGCAGCTCGGTTGAGCTTCCAGTGAATGCCCAAGTACGAGTGAGTGTAAGCAGGATTGAAGCAGGAGCTACACATCAGGTTCTAACTGAGCAACATCCTAAAGAGAATAGAAGTATTTTCATACATGATCTTTGTGTTCCTAGAAATATCTCTGTGTGTCCAGGCCTGACTTATATCCTGTTGGAAATCTGCATAAACCATCCTGGATGAGCGTTCCTCCGACTCAGTGCATTGTCATCAGTGCGAAAACAACACCATGAGTTAAGCAATGGCTACTGGGTGTGTTTCCATCAAATATCGAACCTGGAATCCCTATGGCTCATACTGAACATCTGTTGTCCCGGGGTTGTGTTTCAGCATTGCATGGATTCCAGATTTACTTGATTTGCTCACCAGGATTAACCCTGGCTTTTTTTGCTAGCTTTGCCAGGCTCAAAATAACTTTTTGCTGAATGACCAGCCAGTCTCATGATAAAGAATAAAAAGAGGCCGGCCCTTTCATTTATTTAGCCAATCAGAGCTCCATTTTTTTTTCCCCTCTATTGCATCATGATGTCTCATGATGTCCAGTCCACCTCCGCAGTCGATCAGTTTTAGCTGGTGGGGCAGATTGATGGTATCTGTGAAAGGAGGATAATTTCTATGTTTCTGATAACCTTCTTGAAAGCTTCTGCCCGGCAACCTCAGGCATGGGGGTCATAACTGCAGTCAGCAATATGGACTCCCTTGTCTAAATAATCTGATTATTTCTCGGCAGTTGTCCTCCATCAATGAATACCTTTTCTTCTTCTGTGCTTCTAACCAGAACTTCTGGATGACTTGCAGTGTTGCGTTTTAGTGTTATAGTTTTGGTTCATTCCTGAGGTTCCTTTGTTAACAGTTCATAAAAAGGACATTTGAAGACCTAGCCTCAGATCAGGACCCCTATATCTGAAAACCCTTTGTTCTGTTGGTGAAGTGTTGTGGAATTTCCAGTAACTTGCTTTTGGAGTTAGTTGGATTCATGGTTGTAAATTCTGTTTGATGGCAAATCTGGTAGAACCTTGGAACTCGAACACCTCTTAACTCAACCATTGAATGGGCCTGTTGAGTTTTTTTTTTACTTGTACCTTGACATAACTCTTCCTGCTAGAACTTGTATGGGTCGAGATGCGTTCAACTCTACCAAATCGGACCACGAACGGGTCGATCCACACTGATCCACAACTCGACCGAAAACTCGGAACATGACAAATTAAAACAGACCTGCTGAAACTTGTACGGATCGAGATGCCTCTGTGGGCTAAAACAAGCACAAGCGGACCTATTGGGATGTTAATGCGTATGAATCGCTCTCAGTCTTGCGGCACCTCTAGAACAAGTTTAGTCTGATTTTTTTTTTTTGTGTTTTATTTACAGTACATTGAGTGATACAGTAATCATGGCCCCTATGAAAGTGATCAGTGATAGTAGCAAACCAAAGAGGGAAGTAGCGAGAGTAACTGTAGAACTTTAAAAAGGCAATTACAGCGAGACTTGAAGGTGGCGCATGTGTGTCTGCTCTCGCTTCTGAGTGTGGGATTGTCATTTATTTCATGTTAATTGCTTTTGTATGTGTGCTTCTTCATATGTGTATTAGTTTTATATTGATTGTTAAAGCTTTTTATCATTAGTTAGGTAGGTAGATAACTTTAAATTGGGGGTCTGGAACGGATTAAATTCATTGACATTATTTCTTATGGGGAAATTCGATTTGGAACTTGACCAAATTGCAACTCAACCAACCTTCTGGAACAAATTAAGTTCCAAGTTCCCACTGTATTGGAAAAACAAAGGGTTGGGCTAGTGAGATGTGACCCTCCTGTCCCCCCCATCAGTTTCCAAAAACATGTACAGCAGACCTTTTTGGGGAGAGTCGTCTTGTTTGACTGTAAAGCATAACCACATGCTTGAACACGCCTCACAAACGCGATCATCTATGTGCGTCCCCCCCCCAGCCCCACCTCCCATGCCACTCCCACACAAAGCAGGCCAGAGAAATCCAGAACATTGGCCTGATTTATCCCCTCCAGACACCGAGCTAACCCGTCTGTCCACCCATTCCCCTGTCCTCTCCATTAGGGAGGGGGTCACTAGTGCTGAGATCCAGAGTAAAACAGCTTGCAGCTAATGTTGTCCCCCCCTTCCCCTGCCATTAGCACACTAATATGGTCAAACGCGTTTAAATGAGCCATTAGAGCTGACAGGAGACTACTGGTGGGGTTTAAAACAATGTTGTGTTTTATTTTTTTCTCTCTTTGTCCAAATGTGTTTTGAGGGCTTTCAGCGCTGAACTGGAAACGCCTGATCTGAGTGCTTTGGCGCAGCAGTTTTCACCGTCAGAATTGCCATGGAGAAGATTTGGGAATCTCACAGCCGATGACGCTGTTTTGAGTGTAAATGAATAGATGGTTCTGCAGAGACCTGTCATTTCGCCAATTGCTGTTAAGGTTCCGAAATAGCTCTTTGTCATTCGCATTCTCCGGCCCCATCGTTTGGTCGCCCTTAGGCAGCGTCCTTCACATGTCACATCTCACAGCTGCGTGGTCATGCTAGCATTCAGGCTGATGCGTGCTAACCAGTAGGTGACCGACATAATTGTTTGGTGCTCAGATTACCAACGTTAATTAGCAACATTGTCGCATTTACATTTATTATACCCTCTACTCTTCAGTAAGATGACTATACTCGTGTTTTTGGGACAAAGCTAATCTATGCAAAAACCCTTGCTGCTCCTCTCATTCCTCCACTTGGTGCTTCATTCTCGCCATTCTCCATCTTGCCCCCCCATCCATACTCGATACTGGCCATACTCCCGTTCTCCCGATATCCATTTCCCTTATACAGTACTGTACCCTCGTCATAGTCAGACCTCAGAACACTTTATCACAAGCATAACAGAATTGAAGAGCAGATTTTCAAAGCTCACTCAGTACACGGGATACGATTTTGAGAAAATTTCTGTAGACTTGGTGAAAAATTGAGAGTTCATTGTTGCATTACGTCAGTGGCGGTCTCACTTCAACAAAAACATAAAAAATAGAGTGAGTTTTGGAAATCTGCTCTTCAGTTGGTTATGGTTGGGTGTGAAACATGATATACAGGACAGTATTTCAAGAATTTTTTTGCTGAATAGTATAAACAAACCTAAGCAAACCACACAGTAGAAATGACAGATTTATAGGAAAAGCGTGCAAAGACATTGTAAATAAGTTTGCACACACGTGCCATGTGTAAATGACTGTAAAGTGCAAGGGAAACGGCTAATGTGCCGACTTCACAGACTCATAGTAGAGCAATAACCTGACGTAATGAGAAAACAAAGGCTCACTGTAGTGCAGATTAACTGATGTAGTGCAAATGGACAATGGAGAGAAATGTCTAGTCATGGGGAGAGGGAAATTCGGGCCTGCTCTTCCTCCATCTGCACTGCAGCCTGGCCATGCCCCTGGTTAAGATGGCAGTCTGAATCTCTCAATCTAGAGTCCTACAAAATCATTTTTCCCCCCCAAATTCCATTTTTCCAGATTTATCCCGATCTGTTTCAGATTTTAAGGTTTTATAAGCTCGCGAACTGGTAAAAAATTAGCCCCTAACTGTCACGAATGTGAAGGGGTTACAGTACAGCCATATGTGTGTATATTCGTTAGAGGAATTGTTGGGAAATAAAAATGAAGGGGATCTCAAGGCAGTGCAGTGTCCTGGCTTTGATCCTCTAATCATGTGGGTGACTGATGCACGCAAGGGTGTCCATCAGCAGTGTGTGTGGTGGATCTGGGAGCATGGCACTGCCGTCTGTATGAAGTCATAATTCCTGCTGCTGGGCCCTTTAAATTAGAAAGGGAGAGGAACCCCAGGCAGTCTGCTTGTTATCTTCGGTGGTCAGTCCTTTTTTAGTGGTTTATGGTGCTGGGTTGTGGCCAGAAGATGTGCGATCTTCGCTTGGGATGAAATATCGATCTTCAGAGAGGAGTATCCTGCTCAATCAGGCATCTTGTGAAAATGTAAAATCGTAAACCTCTCTGTTAGTAGCTTGAAACCTCAGGGTGGATGTGACCTTAAGAGGTGCGTGCTGCTCCTTTTCTTAAGCTTCTCCCTGCACTGTTCTTCTCAGGCAGGGTGAAGGACGTGGAGATAAATTGACATGAAAAGCAGATAGTGGCTGTCGCCTTGGGTCATGCCTGGGTAACACCGGCCTTGGTTGTGCACCAAGTCTGTATGTGTGAGAGATTTCTTTTTCATGATATTTATTTAGATAGGGACAGTGCACAATAAAAGATTAACCTTGTACAAAACAAGGAAAGCTGCATCGTACCAGGTTTTAGTAAGTATTGGTATATTCCACCCATAGTCCCTGAGTAGGTAGATGGAATGTTAAAGTAAAGACAGAACGGGATGTAAATGGTGTATGCGATACAAGCCATAAAATCATACAGACATTTCATGTCCGTATCTCACTTCATCTAATCACTACAATGTACAAAGTTTTGGTCACAACACAAAATTGCAGCAACAGCAGTTTTTTAAAGACACGATCATTCCCGTATTGCAAAACTAGTTTGCTCACCCCAACTCTCACAAATATCTACCAATACTGCATATCCCGAATCTGTGGAAACACACCCACCAGTTCATAAATTTGTGCAAGTTTGCTTTGACAGTATCCAACTCTTTGTTAAGCAGGAAAAGGAGAGAAAGTTTGTACGTTGAATCAGTTCTGTTGGAAGTGTTTTCTAGTGATTTAGAGAGAGATGATTTCTTGAATGAGATTTTGCATGGTGAGGAACTGCATTCTCCCCTTATAGCCGATCGAGTTGCTCACATTTTTCAGAGCTGAGTGTAACAATTTTAAAGAGTAAGCAGACAGTTGTGTACATTATCAAATTTTCAAAATTTAAAATATGTTTAAGCGTATGACAGTGGTGATGTGGATGGGTTTTTTCTGTCTCGGATTTTAAGCTCCCTTTTCTGTAATGATTTTCTTTAGGAGTGAGCACATAGCAATGTCTTGCTTGCCTGAGGTTATCTGAGGGCTGGTCTCCTGTGGAGACCCACAGCTCTGCTTCGTCATGCCTCCGGTATCTTCTGCGCCACGCTGCTCACCGGTTACATGTCTGTCTAACTCAGGGCCCGACTTGCCGTGCCACGTTGCATAATGCTCAGTCGACCTCCCGAAAGATGCCTCTATCGAAAGCTATTTTCCCCATTTGCTCTGTATTTTCTACTACTCTTGAGGTTAAGCGCTGCTCTGTAGGGTCCCGTTTGTGGAACACATTTAGACTATCTCTGAGCTGTGAATCTAGCCTCGAAAATATCGTCTACTAACAGACGACTCGCTGATTAGTCTTGGCTTGAAATAGCTTAATCTCTTGCTTAATTAATTCGGAATATGAATGTTTTTTAGAGGTGTGATCTCTGACAGCAGATATCAAAAGTGGTTAATGACCTGTAACTCTTGGTTCACATCCCAAGAGGTACTATGCTGTTGTACCTTTTTGAGGAACCTGAACTTAATAATACTCAGATGTGTATATATATATATGAATTGTACAGTTATGAACTTTTAACCCACTTTTTATAATAGCTTGAAGTAAGCAAAAAAAGTCTGGATGCAAGTTCTTGATTGTGCTGAACTTGTTTGGTTGGTTTAAGGAGCAGATTTTGTTTTTTTTAACCCCTTAAGTTATATTGCTCCCCTCTGTTTGAAATTCATGCACCACTGGCAGAGTCATTAACCAGTCTTTCCCCTTGATGGTCCTTCCCGGGGAGGGCACTGCACCGTCTCTCCCACTCACCACTGTGCTCTGTCTCGTGGTGTCAGGGTAAAGGGAGTAGCACCCTGCTCTCTTTCGAGCTCCCATAGTGCTTTGCTTCACTTGATACCATTGAGGTTAATGAGTCAGATGGGAAATTTCTAGGGTTACATGCCGAAGCTCGTTCTCAGTCGAATAGAGGCTGACTCGGCCAGGCTCACCACAGAAAGCATAAGATTTAGAGGTTAGGTCTCAGGCCAAGAATGTCCCTCTTGTGTTTCCTGGACAGTCAGTGCATTGAGTGCTATTGTACGACTTGATGGATCGATGTAGTACAGCCCTGTTTATCAAAGCCCATATTTAGATCAAATCAGCGTCGGCACCTGGGTGTGCTCATTCATTTGTAATAGTGCTGTATCGATGATAGTCTCTCAAATGGTGGTGTATCGCTTCTGTCATCCTCATGTTGGTATACGTCTCGTTTACAAAAAATAAAAGATTCTCGTCGTTGTAGTGGTGTTGAAGTTCTCTTTGCAGGTTATATAGCAGCTCAGTGTTAAGCTGACTGTGCAAAGCTTTAGTCAAGTTCCTCATGCATTTAGGTGGTTTTAAGCAGAGCTTTTGTTTTAGCGAGTTTCCTGGCTGTATAGAATGTCTCCACGTCTCAGCCAGTCCTCCTACGTCTGCATGCACCTGGTGACCCCTCTGGCTTTTATACTCTCATATATCCATCTTCTTTTGAAGTCTGTGGATCCTCCAGACTGACAGACTGACTTATGTGTGCTTTCATGAAGGTGATTCCCCCTTTTAAGTATGAGGTCCAGCCGCGCTCAGACCCTCTTTCCAAAGTCCTCCCCACAGCTGCTTAGTTTTGTCCACCCCTCCTGTCTAGCTAGTTGCCGTTTAACCCGATCTGTCTTGTTACCTTTGAATATCACAAATGTTTTACAAATGTAAAATGCTGATGCACCTTATATCATGTTGGCTTTTCTTCTCGGTTGATTGGTTGATTTTTATGTGCATATACAGATATATATTCTGTCCCCGCCCGCATCTGTTCTGGTCCCCATAACACCAGTCTGTTTCCGTTTGCTCCTGTGATGGACATCTGGGCATGCGGTGTCCTTTCTGGTCTGATGGCTCGGATAGTTTAGTCTGGAAGGCATCTACGTTCCAGGGACAGAGTGAACATGTTTCCTGAGGCATTCAGTCATTGGCTCGGATGTACACCGCGGTCGTGAAGTGGAAAAACCCGGGTTATGACCCGCGAACGACGCTGCCACACCGAAGACCTCCCGCCTGGAGAGGAGAAATCGCTAGTGAGCTGTCAGCCTTTCCGTTTGATTTCCCATGCAAAGCCGCTGGTCATTTTACCGCTCGGATTGTGTTTCTAGCCACCGTCAATGCGGTTGTTGGGAGCTGAGAAGCCTTTTCAGGGGGAGATGGAGGCAGCGGTTAGCGTGTAGCCAGTGTCCTCAAAGGCCCGGACATCATCTGTGACGTTGCTGGTTCCTTTGCTGGAAGACGGCTGTTGGTGTGAGCCGCTGGGCTATTTTCTGGGTCAGCTGCTTCTGCTGATGGGGTGTAGCTGAGGAAGAGCCGACCCGCCCGCCGCTATGCTGTCCTCAGTTGACTTCTGGGGCCATCTGGGGTATCAGGACATGTGGCTAAATTGTTCGACCTTCTCCGGAGACCTAATTCGGCAGCAGTGGGGAGAATGCAGTAAGAGCTCAAATGTCAGGATTAGGGTAGGGAGAAGGCAGGATGAGCTGTCCCAGACTGAAGTGTGGAGAACACAGAGTGAGCTCTACCGCTCTGGAGTAGAGGAGGGAGGTTACAGGAAAAGCCTTCCTGCTCTGGAGTAGAGGAGGGAGGTTACAGGAAAAGCCTTCCTGCTCTGGAATTTGAAGAATGCAGAAATAGTGCTTCTGGTCACAAATAGATCTAATGTAGCTAGTCATTTTTATTGATGAGCTTTTGATGTTGACCTGTAATACCATGTAAGACCTCCACTCAGAAGGCTGACCTAAGGCCTGCGACAAACCCGTCCTCCTTTAGAGCTACATGAAGGACCAGCTCGGGTTCATTTCCCCCTGCCTTTGGGGCACCCGGATGCTTGGCTAGAGTTAGTCTTTTGGGTCAAGGCACGCCCAGATCTGCATTCCCCGAAGCCCTTTTTCCGAGGGCCAGGCGGGGTGGAAATGCTCTTGGTGACCGTTGAGCTGAGCCATCCCCCTACAAGGCGCCTCCCAGCCTGCTCAGATCCAGGCCCAGACATGGTGATCTGCCGGTAATGGCTGCTGCTGTCATAGTGCCTCCGTGCCTGAGGCCGGTTTTAGCTGAAATGCAGGTGTGATAGTCTTGAAAGGTGTCATTAACTATACTGTGCACATGATCAAAGAATCTTATGACGGGACTCGTTGTGTAATCGCTTCAGTCATGTAATTACTTTCAATTGTTTATCCCTTCACAACTGCATATAGTTACTCTATGGTTGCATAGCTTTGATCTCGTGGCAGGATTTCAGTGTTGTTGCATGTGCGTTTCTTGGAGATCAGTGTTCATTTGCAGTAAGCTTCGGAGTCAAGCTTATCAAGGGGTCTCACTTCTAAGTATCGACGGCATCCTTCGTGTGAGCTCGGTTTTACGGCCGCTACAGATTAGCAAACTTAAGTGCAACTTTGGAGCATAAGAAGTGAGACATATTTGGTTTGTTTTCATTTCTTGGTTTGAGGAACCTTTTGACTGCGTTACAGGTGAAATGGAAATGAGGGGATCTTGTCAGTCAGCCTGTCCCATATTGACTTGCTTCGCAGGAAGTACAGGATCCTTTCTTGCTTTTCTGGAATCTGCTACATCGTCAGCTTTGTTTATCTTTGTTTAGATGTTGCTTTGCGGATGGTGTTGGCAGTTGAGGTAATACCTCAGTGATTCTCCACTCCCATTCTCACATTTATACTCAACAAAGATTAAAAAGAAGTTTGAATGAAGGACTGTGGCCTAACAGGTGTGCCAGCAGGTCTCAGGAATTCACTCCTCTGTGCTAGTCTTTTTTTTTTGCTTGTCTGTCAGCTGACCTTTTAGCTGTATGGGAGATTGGTGGGTCTGGCTACCCTAAAAGTCATGAAGTGTTCATGTACAACTTTCTCACTGAGTCTCTCTGCGGCAGCTCCATTCACCTCCTGCAGGTACGTTGAGCGACCCGCTTAGGTTTAGTCTAGTGACTCTGGTCTTGGGCCCTTTTGTGGTCAGCAGTATCCCAGTGTTGCCCTGAGGCTGCTGTAACGGTAGCAGAGCTCATGCAGGAATCTCCCGCTCAAACCAAGATGTCCAGTACTTTGCCAATTGTTTATCAATTAATGATGTGTAGCTTGTTCTGGAATCTGGTAGGCAGCTTGCCTGGGTGACTTTGTATCAAGACTGAATCCAAGGTAGTTCGTCGTCGTACGTCATTAGCATCAACTGTCAGCGAAGAATGTTGCAAAGGATGTTGGGAAAAAGGAATGAGTAGTGATCTGCTATGACAGAGGCAGCCTGTGTTGGAAACATAGCCGGGCTGTACACCTCCCCCTCCAGACGCTTCCACACCCCTCTGTTCCATGGGATGTCTACCCTGGGGTTGTGGAATGTGCCCTTCCCCAGCATCTGCCCTCTGAGGTCTCACCGTGTCAAAGTGGTCGCCCGTAAAGCGAGTTGGGGGCTGGGGAATGTGGCTGTCGGTGCTTCTTCAGGCAGCAGGGCACCCAGCCCCTCTTGACCTTTGTCTCCCAGCGGTCAGGCGGCTGCTCATTGTGCTCTGAAAAGGACACTTTGTGTCCTTTGATAGTGTGACTGAGCAGCGGGGAGTCTCTCTCCGCACTCGCTAATGAGGTCCGCTGGAAGAATGGGCATCTCTGTGTCAGGCCTTTCTCCCCGCCTGGCCCTTTAGTGGGCGTGTCCGGCGTGACGGTCCCATCTCATGTCAGGCGGCCAAAGCAGGGATAGAACTGAAAATGGCCTGCCTAGTGATCTCCTGTCGTGGGTTAAATTCAGGACCACAGCTGCTTTGTTGATGAAAAATTGAATTGAAAAAGACACCACCAGTCCGCCCAGGCCCAAGGGCTATTCCAGCAGGATGTGAGTCCATTTGGAGGGGGTGCTGCCTCCTCCCGTTTCGGGTCGTCCTGCCGCTGATCCCACGACACACCGCAGAGCTGCTGTGAGGACAGGGTTATAAGGTTTTTGGGTCAGAGGGTCCACGTTGAATAGCAGCAGTCATCTGAGGAAGGCCCAGGCTGGTATTTATGCCTGCCTGCGTGTGTCTTTTGGCATGGTGGTGGGGCCGCGCTCATGAAAACGTGGTGTTTGCACTAGTGACTCATCATGTGTCAGGCAAAGCTGCGTGTCGCCGCAGCCACCAGTCAGGCTTGTGACCAGCTGAGGTTACTGTTTACACACGCGGTGGCCTGGGAACATCATAAATGAGTCACCACGGGCCCGGCCAGCGCCTCGTGGCAGTCTGTAAGGAGAAATGGGGTGGCACTGCACGTCAGGCTGACCCTAATATGCGCGGAGCCGGTCACCACCCTGCCAGCAAAGCCAGGGACGAGCCCCAGAAGCGGGTGCCTTCCTGTTAGTCATCGCTCGTGGATTTGGTTACGAATTCGGTTTGGTTATGATGCTCGCTTCTGGTTTTCAGATGGCTTATACTTTGTGTTTACATTGACGCTGGTGCTTTAGATTGTAATCTGTCAGGACTGCAGTAGATGTAAGTATTATGGTCTCAATAGAAGTGGAGCTGGATCTCCTATCTGTTTGTAAGCTTAAGGGAGTGTAAGGCTCCTCTTCTCCTCCTCTTTCTTCTTTCTAAATAGCTGAATGATGTGATGAGTGACATCATCGAAGCAGCCAGATAAGTGCCGCACAGTCACTTGTGCTTAGCGGACAATGGGAGTCTGTTCCTCTCTTCCTTCACATTGTCTCTCTCTTAAGGACTTGGCTTTTGTTTATTTTACTACAATCACTATTATTCTAAAGTACAATGCCCCCCCCCCCCCCCCCCCCCCCCTCCGCCAGCTAAACACATGACCTGGCATTTACTGCTGTGCTGGGCTGCAGAAGTACTTCTGGTCTTATGGGGAAGGATCGGATGTGCTCCGTTCCCTTTTGAAAAGCGCCATGACCTCGTGGTTTTAAATTTCATGCGTGTTGGTGTAGAAAATGCAAGTGGAATAAGAACCTTCAGTTTAGCTGCCGCAGAACGAGCCTCAGATGAAATCTTCTCACTCTCCTTCCTATTCCGTAAAAGTGCTGCCTAGGTTAATTGTTTCTGTTCTGGTAATGCTTTGAATATGACAAAGAAAGGTCCATCTTTACCCTGCCTTAAAATGTCAAAAAAAAGCATCTCTTCCTTGTTGTTATTATTGATCGTTGTCATATTTCACATCACTTTTACGTATGTAGCTTTAAGGACTGGTGCTGCAGAGCAACAGTGAGGAATTCCAGCACTTAAAGGTTCTTTTGGGTTTAGCTGTCAGTGAGTGGCTGGTAAGACAGTCAGTAATTTTCCATCCGAATGGTGATTGTCATTAAACAACTGAGGTGAGAACCAGACCAGTGATCTTGTGACAATCCAGGCCTCGAGCCAGTTATGCTGCGAAGAGCTGACCAGCATCTGCCGCAGACAGGGTTGGTTCGGAAAGCACCTGATGTGCTCCGTCTCAGTCTGGAGCTTTTAATCTGGGTACTGTCGTTTATGTAGTGTCTGCTTCCCCCTAGTGGCTGATTGTAGCAAAAGGCCATGGACCGCTTCCACATTCTACAAAAAAACGACAATTTTTCTCTTTCTCCTCCATTTTTTCTACCATTTAAATGGCATCCTAATTTGCTAAATGGAGAGGGTGCTCTGTTTGTCCTGGAATGCTTCCTCCCTGAAGGATAGCACATCAACATAACCATGAACTAGCATTTGTCATGATGCAGTACCCCTTGATATGTCGTGCAGTTGTTTAGAAATAGGAATGTTTTATAAGCAAACTTAGACCCTAGACATTATCACTTTGTAAGGTTTTGTTCAGGTCTCATGGGTCACATGTATATTACATGGAAATTGTAATGCAGTGTTAGTAAATGACAGTGTTTGGATGATGTTACTTAAGTATTGTAAATTAAATATGAAGCTTATCTGAGCCTGTGGTCCCATATTTGCATATTGTTTGCATGTTGTTTTCTCTGATGTCAGTTGAATTGTCAGAAGGAAACAGGAGCAGGTATAGAAGCTGAGAAACGTATTTGGGGACAGCAGGAGAGTTACGAGCGAAAGTCACTCTGTTTGAACCCAGCAAGTGCCCCCAACTCCTGCTCACATCAGTATTGTTCTGCTTTTGATGTCAGCCAGCACTGTATGTATCTCTGATGCCTCCACTGGGTCTGCATGTTGCTCTTGTCAACTGAAGTGGGCAGTGGTGGCCTAATGGTTAGGGAAGTGCACGGGTTCGAATCCCCGACCAGCAAGACACCACTGCGGTATCCTCAGCAAGGTACCGCCTCTAAGCACTGCTCCCCGGGCGCTGAATTAGCTGCCCCCTGCTATGTCACGATGCCACACATGGGTTAAATGCAGAGGACACGTTTCGTTGTTGTGTGCTGTGGTGTGTCTACGATGACCACTGATTAAATTCTGAAATACCTATTTTGCCTTGACCTTTTCCAGGTTCAAAAGTAAGAAATAGCTAAACTGCGCAAACAAGACATGAAAATGCAGATTTTTATTGTGAAATAAGTGCATTTTTTAAAATATTTTTTTGTGGATTCCCGCTGCTAACCAAGATTTCAGTTTCCCTGGCTGGATCCTTGGGAGTCTTCAGATTCACAAACTTAAGTTAAATCCCACATTTCCCTAAGCAGGCCTGTTACAGGTGCCGTTTCTTTAATACAGAGACTCTGTTCAGTTATTCGTCAATCAAAGCAAACGATCAAATCTAAATAATCCGTAGCTTTTTTTTTTCTGTTGCTTTAGCCATTGAACTTTTTGCCCAGTAAAAATTCACATTCATTTTAATGGGAAAGTTAAAAGTGAGAAACTTTTATGAAGCTTCTTCATTTAAATGCTTTTATTGTGTCAGATAATTAATTCCATTTAAGATGATTCGTCTCTTGCGATTCGTTTAATCAACCGCTCAATCAAGGGTAATTAATTCAGCTCGGCCAGAGGGAAAAAACAGGAAACGCAGTGGGTCAGCAGGAATAGGATAAGGAAACCGCTTCAGTATTTTACTGCTTAGAGAATTTAGCCAGAATAAGATGGTATATTCAGTTAGAGGAATTTTAGCTTCTGTTGTTTGAAAGCATTATTTGAACAATTTGGGTGTTAAGCTTTGCTGAAATCATTTTACCTGTTATAATAATCAGCATATTATAAGATTAAGGCATTTTTGCATGATGACAAATTACAGTAGCTGTGATTTGTTTGGGGTTTTATTACAGTTTACAGTGACAGAACAATCTAGAATGCCGACAAATACATTTTCATGGGATATTTTGTGATATTTTGTGGTGCAAAGCCATTAGTGTTGTTCTCGTAAGTTTTTGCATTGTGTTCTTAAGTCTTTTTGACATCCTCTAGTATCAGCCTTACAGTACACATTTGTTTGTTCTTACTGGTTAAGTACAGGAGTTATAAAGAATTTTTTTTTGTATGAGAGAGAACTCGTTACCTAGGTTTTTAATGCTTATAGTGTTCTTTTTATTTTAAAAGTCTCATTTGATCAATTGAGGTACTTTCATCCAAAGCACATGGGCCCTTAAGGGAATATTGCATAAGAGTGAACTCTAGTGGTTGTTCATTTCATTTTTCATTGGAGACACTGGGTGACACAGTGGATTAAAACAATTTTAGCTTTTCCCTCTGTGCTGTAAACTTTGCAGTCCGTGGCCATACGAGATCAAGATCTGAAGTGTCCAACCCTAGACGTTTACAGAGCCTTGATCAGAAATGACAGGGATATCTAATAAGGGCCAGAAGGTTCTGTGGCATTACATTGCATTTCAGTTATAAAAAATTACTCATGAACTGGATATAAAACAAATTTTGTGCAGGTGTGTAAAAAATAGTGGTTTCTTATCACTTTTCAATCTGGAAGAAACCATCTGAAAAAGAGCAGGTGCTGCTTGTATATGCAAATAATAAGCAAGAACAAAGGGTAAGATCCTGTAGGTCCCGTCTCTCTGGTAACTGCTGTCTGGTAACAGAATCCGATATGACTTTTCTGATGTTACACCCTTATGGAAATTGTAGATTTTCATCCCACTGACAAGTAAGATTTTCTGGACTTATTTTTTTCTCAGGGTTCATCTTAGTTTTATTTGTTGTCCTTTGTGACGAATGTTTGAAAATAGGGTCTAAAAATAGAAAAAAAGTAGGTATTGCACATGTAAATCATCTTCCTAAATACATGCAATTAAAAAAAATATTTTGTGTTTCCACTTCATGCAACCACTAGGTGGCACTGTTTATTAAAGATGTTTTATGTACAGCATTTATGGTACTATTGTCATCTGTAAAGCAAAATTATTGTTTTAAAATCTAATGTTCTGTTTTTTGCGCTTTGACGTATATACTGAAAAAATAAAAATCAAGCCACATCCTCCTTAAATATCAAGCATTTCTTAGTGTGTCATGTCACTACTAGGGAAATCTACATTGTGTTAATCTGGGTGTGATGTGCACTTCGTATTTCAGGAGTACTTGATCAGACAAAGGAAGGCATAAGACACCCAGCTGCAGTTGCATGACTAGCTCTTGTTGTGGCTATCAGTATCCTTGAGGAGAGTGCTTCAGTATTTGGCATTTAGCATTTGTGGGCGTATGTGTGAGTATCATTGGTCTCGCTCATAATACCTTTTTAATCTGATGGTAGGGTTACTGTTGCATCGGTTCAGCTTTCAGATTCTCTGAAAGTGGGTGGGTGAGCAGGATGGAACAAGATTAGTTGTTTACAGGTGATTTAGGAGGTGTGATTAAACGTTTCAATGCCAGCAGGCTGTGTTACACTTGGAAGGTGGAGTCACGTATCGGTTTACCTGTGTCGGATCACATCTCCTGGGTAGTGGAATGTGGAGTTAGTGCTGGAAAGCGTCCGTATTTCGGGCTTATTTTCAGACACGGTGCCCTGCTCATGAAGTTTAACTCTTGTGTTTATATGCTTTCTTTGTTGATAGTTATCTAAAGCATTTTGCAATTTTTATGAAATTCTTGCAAAACTGTACCTTACTAGAGGGATTTTAACTAATCTTGTTCAAAGGTACTGCCTTGGTGTGCCTCTGAGGACCTGAGCCAGGAGCTTCAGCTCTTACCTCACACTGTCCACTGTGTCCTTACCTCACATTGTCCACCGTGTCCTTACCTCACACTGTCCACCGTGTCCTTACCTCACACTGTCCGCCGTGTCCTTACCTCACACTGTCCGCCGTGTCCTTACCTCACACTGTCCGCCGTGTCCTTACCTCACACTGTCCGCCGTGTCCTTACCTCACACTGTCCGCCGTGTCCTTACCTCACACTGTCCGCTGTACTGGATCTGCTGTGTGAAAGGAACTTAAATTGAGATTTTCATCCAGAATATAGTTGAAATGAACAGTTGCAAAAGCAAAACTCATTTCATATCAATTTTTTGATATCATCTGAGGTTTCTCATAAACATTGGCTAAGTAGCCTGGAAAGGTGAAACATTACACATGAAACTAAAATGGTGACAGAAAAGCATGTCGCATGATTACATCCATATCATCATCCATAATCTGTTATATCAGTCCAGGGCTTCACTATTACAAAATGCAGGCTATTGGACTATTTGCAGTTCACCTCCAGGTAGGTTATGCACCCCAGTGGTGGACACAGACAGGGAAACTTGGGATGCCATGAAACCGTTTCATTATCTCAGATGTTCTCGACTTAGTGACCTTGTGAGTTGTTCACATTTTGTCCTGAAGAACCACCAAAAAAATGCGAGCAGAGTGAGCAGGTGCGATGCCTGCTGAAGCAGCAGGATACGATGCATTCTGTGCCCTAGCTGTGCCGCTGCCTAATTTTTATTTTTTTGCAAAATGTTGCATCAGACAAGATGGAGCCAATGTGAGGTTGTATCTAGGGCTGGGGCTGGATTACTTGAAAATCCAAGAACGTGTGCTGGAGCGAACTTCAAAACATACATTTTGTTATTCAACACCTTTCCCTTTAATGTTATAAACGGTTTAGGACCATAAACATCCTCTCTATCATGGATACACTAAACACCCAGAATGCTGTGTGGGACTATGTTTAACACAAAGCTCTCTCGGTCTCCTTTAGACAAAGGCCATTGAGTGCTTTTGTTTCGGAAGGTGATTTTTTTTCCTTGCTTAATATTTTGCAAAAAAGTGCTAATTTGATCAGCTCCCCTTCTCTCTTGTTTGTAAATATATTACCATCCATCCATCCATTCCTAATGTCTTCTGTGATGGCAGCAATCTAAGCCAGGATGCCCAGACCTCTGTCTCACCAGCCACCTCCACCTGGGGAATACCAAGGTGTTCCCAGGCTAGAGTCCTGAGTCTGCCCCAGGGTCTCCTCCCAAATGGGCATGCCCGAAACACCTCCCCAGGGAGCCGTCCAGGGGGCATTCTATATAGATCCCTGAACTACCTCAGCTGAATCCTATCGATGCAGAGGAGGAGCAGCTCTACTTTGAGTCCCTCCCGAATGTGCAAGTTCCTCACCCTATCTCTAAGGACGAGCCCGGATACCCTGTGAAGGAAATTCATAATTTAACTCCTCCACTTCAGGCAGTAACTCATCCCCACTAGGAGTGAGCAATCCACTCTTTTCTGGTTGAGAACCATGGCCTCAGACTTGGAGGTATTGACCCCCATCCCTATCATCTCACACGCAGCTGCAAATCGCCCCAGTGCATACTGCAAGTCAGCTTGATGAAACCACCAGGGCATCAGGACATCTGCGAACCGCAAATCCTGAGCCCCCCACACCGGGCCGCCTCTGCCCCTTAGCTACACCTAGAAGTTCTGTCCATAAATGTTATGTGAAGAGAATCTGTAACAAAGGGCAGCCCTGGCAAAGTCCAACACTCACCGGGAATGACCCTGATTTGCTGCTGGCAATGTGAACCAAACTTTCGCTCTGTTTTTACAGGGATCTGATGGCCCAAAACAAAGGACCGAGTACTGTTATATGGGGCGTTAATATGGATTCCAATGGGTTTTATCCGAAAAAGCATTTTATGTCCTGTTGCGCATCTGTTCATGTTTTCAAGCCTTACTTCTGCTATATCCAGCTTGAGAAGGTTGAACGGTCAGTCGGATTTTTTCCAGCCACGGGTTATAGAACTTCAAGCTTTTTGTGCGGCACCTAATCCTGTTATAAGCATTGTTTTTTTTTCCTCGTTTGTCCTGCTTAATTACACACTGTTGTCCTCCCTGTGCTGAGGTCAGATACTGTCAGCACCTCCTGCCCACGCGGCTGTCAGCACAACGCTACTGAGCGTGCTGAGCTATGTAAAACTGCGTTTGGAAAGGGCGTTTCTCAGCATGGAATGCTCTTGACAGGTTATGACTGGTCTTCCAAATTATTCTGCTCAGGCTGTCCGTCTGCTGACAGAAGTCATGTGGAGTGTGTCATGGTTCTTCAAGCCTTCGCCATCCGCCTCTTCTCTGAACACAAAGGCGTATCCGAAGCGTGCCTCTGACGAGGTCTCACGCTCTGGTTACCTTCACTCAAGTCGTAAATGTGTGATGTGAACACCCCTTGTCTGTGGAGGACATCTTCTCAATTCCTTCCCAGCATGTCCTCAGTGCAGACCGTCGCTTTTTTATGACACTCTGGGTGTCACGTTTCCCCCTTGCATGTCTGGCTGCAACTGTACCTGCAAAGGCTGGAAAGATGGGAACAAAGGGGGGTGCATAATGAGGTCTTTGTAGAGTGGGGGCACATCCACCAAGACAGAGAGAGATGCTGGGCTGGATCCAAATGGCTCCCAGGCCCTAATGTGTGCTGGCCTGATGTGCTTAGCACAGATCTGGATAAGCTTTCACCTAGCGGCCCATGCTGTGCTAGCATCTTGATCTGCTGTTCTTGCCCTGCGCTTTGCTAAATCTACCGGAATCTACTGGTGTGTTATGGTTTCCTGGCCAGTTTAAATATGGCACTATCCCATAGTCCTTTGCTCTTTCTTGATATGCCAGCTCCCTTGTCAGCTTGGAGCTACTTCTCAGGCTCAGATCAAGGTATAGTTTCAGAGTCAATAAAACTTTTTGGATGCTTCTATCTTGATGGTGTAACTGGCTCCTCTGCAGTTCACTGGCAACAAAGACTTTTCCCACCCACCTATGCTGAAGTATTAAGTATCATATATATATTTATTTGTGTGTGTGTGTGGCCTTTTCAGTCTTCAAGTAGTGCTTGAATCAACAGGACTGTTGATTTCACGTCGGTTTCCATTTTTAATTAAATGGCTGAGCAGTCAACAGAGAAATCTGTATTGTATGTTAAATATTGATAGTGAGGTTTAAATTCACTTAAAAACCACATTAAACATTACAGAAATTGGTTTCAGCTTGAGCACAATGGTTTTTTCCCCACTTACTCCATAGCTTCAGGATTTGTATTTTTTTTTTCTTTTCTGTTTGAGTTCACGGTTACAGCACATTAATCGCATAACTTTGACCTGTGACTTGTCACAAAGTATGCTGTGTAGAACATGAAAACGTACAATAGACAATAAAGACTCATCAAAAAAAAGATAAAAAAACTTTAATGCCATCAAAGATGCGGGAGTATTGTTTGTTTCTATGCTTTTTTTGCTTTTTCATTTTGATATTAATAATGAGAACTTGAAATGCTTTGGGGACCTTTGATCATGGCGCTTAGTATCTTCTCTAGAGTTTCAATTCTGTATTCTGTAAAGGGAATTAACTTGTTTTGCGTCTAACTTCTGTTTTGATGGATCCAGCCGAGAAGGCTAGTAGCTCATCTTTATGAGATGTGCAGTTCTGACATGTCCTTTGAATTGAAGTGAGATTGTTCGGAAGACTTGAATGTCACAGCTTTGTGTTTGATGTAATCTTCACTTAATCTCAGGTGTTGCTGGTCCTGGAATCGAGCAGCCAGTCTGATATTCTGATTGAGATGGATGGACTCTTTTATCAGGGCTGTTGAAGAGAGGGTAGTGCTCCAACACCTTACTGCCATTGTGACTGTGCTTTGGGGATGCATATACTATAGAGGCTAGTACTGAAAATACAAACTTCCATTCCTGTTCTTAAATGGCAAAAAGCAGATGCTTCCAACTTTGAATTAAGTCGAATAATCGATGGGTTGGGTGAAGGTTTAGAAGTAGCCTGGTTTTGTCAGTGTTCAATGACCATTTTTCCCTTTGGGGTTGTAGGATTCATTCACAAGGAGAAGCTAAAGCCATTTAGATACTAAGGATAGTTTAGGAATGCCAATTCACCTGAAGCATATATATGCCTTTGGATTGTGGGAGCTGGATGCAGAGCTGGGGCAGTGATTGGTCATATTAGTCATTTTGATGGTTGAAAAGGCTGTGTTCCAGCATCCTGCATGGTGTCTAACTCAGGGTCTTCTAATTGTGTTTCTTAAACATAGACAGTCATTTCAATTGATAGGTAGCAAAATGGATGGATGTCTTTCCAAAGGAATTCCGTTTCATCCCCTGGTGATACACCATGGCATAGTAATGTTTTGCAACTTTTCCAACCCTTTTATCTTGTTCACGTAAATGGTTTGTTTATTTTATTTTGTAGCACAGCGTGGAAGAAGGTGAGTGATGGATTCATGTACGATCCCCTGTCCTAGAAGGCTGGCTGTTCGGAAATGTGATGTAGCGCGTCTCTCCTTGCCTCCCCTTAGATTATCAGACAGACAGAGAAGGAGCGGGCCGCAGTTGTTTGTTCCCAGAATTCTGAGCGTGTTTCTCCTCTGCTGGGACTGACCCGTTCCCACAGAGAGCCCGCGTTCATTTTAACAAGTGGCACTGGGATTCAAGGCACGACAGCCATACCAACAGCTTATGAAGATAATATAGCTGGCTGTTTCTGAAGCTAGTTCGAGGGGACTGTTAATGGCCATTGAAAAAAAACAATGATGTTGGGTAACGTGATCACAGATATAGCACAAGCATATTGGCTCGACCTCTTGATGGATTAGACAACCTGATATGACTGGTGAGTCAGTCATTTTGCACAGCTGTGTTATGCTAATTTAGGATCGATTTGTTGGAGAAAGCCCTGATAGGAGGCAGGACCTTATCCACAGGCCGGATGTGCAGGCTACTCCCGCCACTGAGCAGTCTGAGTTGTATCTCAAGCGCCATGTAATCTGGCCGCGTGCCAGGGCCAGTTAATCGCTGATTCGCACGTGAAGGAGCTGCGCCAATCGCGTGCTTCTGTTTTCTAACCTCAGCACTTCGTAAATTAGGCCAGGAAAGCATGTTGACATCAGCAGACTCAACAACATAAACCACACGACATTTCTAAGTAACCACCAAAATACAACATGAGCTTGAACGCCAGCATGACGTACCTTAGGTAATGTGCCCTTGTTATTAGCTTTACGTTGTGCTGTGACAAATACGCATGAAGGAGATGATCTACCTTCCATACACTGTTTTCCATGGGGCAGTATCTTTATGCAGAGGTCACAGTGTCTGTATTGTTGGCATTCATTTTGCTTGTATCCTTTTATTTATTTTTTTAGGTCCCTTCCAATAAATAAAAATAAATTGCTTTGTAGGTGTGGTTTTGAAAATTAGTCTGCTACAAAAATAAGTGTTTTCGTTGGAAATAAACACTGCAAGTAATTATCGCCTGGGGTGAAACTCCCCTTTGACCCACGGGCGGGTGCAGGGGGGGGTCCAATTGGGATGTTTATCTTTAAGAAGGTAAAGATGCCTAAAAGCACTAATGTAATACTGCTGAATGATTTATCTTAGAAGTGCGGTGTTTTGTTTTAGGTGTGCTGTGCTAGAAGTTAACCAGGTTTACCATGGATTTACTTTAATTGCAGCTGCTCGAAACTGCAGTGCATAGTTCCTGCGGCTACCTTGCTTTTTAAAGGCGGATGTAGTTCATTTAAAGTTCAGTGTTGATGTTTCTGACAAGTCAGTTATGAATTTAATGGCAAATAAGACTGGTATGAGACTTGTTTGTCTACTTCTTGTAAAGAATAGCGGTTTTAGCTTTAGAAACTGCTATTATCTACATGGGGGGTAATCGCAGTCCTGTTGATGGGGTGGGAGGTTTATGATAGAAATATATTATTTCCAGCCTATTGTGCAGGTGCCTAATCCTAAACGGGAAATACGAGTGAAGGAAAACAGGAAGCGGGCTGTGTGAGAGAATGACATTTACACGCCTTCATAAGAAGCCCATGATTACAGTTTATCTCAATATTACTTAATGACTACATCCCCGAGCTGCTTCCCAGGATGTTCCAAGCGCCCTTCTGCTTTCTAATGAACGGCCGATGGCTGTTTCGCACAGATGCGCTCAGCTGGATCTGCCGGCCATCTGCATGGCGCAGATCAGTCCGGGGATGTCGCTAAGTGAGCCCGTCGAGCGGCACTGTTGAAAAGGAGCTTGTCGGACAATAGGAGGGTGCTGTAGGAACTCCTGCAGGTCACTGGGATGGGAAGCCGCTCTCCCAGTGCCCCCCCCCCCCCCGCCCCCCCCGCACTGCGAAATAAAGACTCACCCAAACAGTGGACTAGCCTTCAAGGTGAGCCTCCTACCCTTCCGACATCTGCCTCGGGGTGGATTAGAGAAATCACTGGTCTCGTCACCATATGGCATGTTTGTTATGTAACGAGGCGCACGCAGACAAGCAGGAAATCACCACAGCTGCAGAAAAGCTACCTCACTGGCACTGGGAGGAGACCATAGAGCAGGATTCAGACCCCCGCCCTCCACCCAGTCTGGCAGGCAATGTTACCCACCCTGTCAGAGGGAAGAGGGGATGAACATGGTGTTCTGATAAATGCAGCCTTTGTCTGTAGGTCCTGGTGTTTGGGAGGTTGGGCATTTCTCATGGGTGGGTTCATTCTGTCCTGTTGACAGTCATATTTAGAGTGTGTATGGAGGAGTATTGCGTGGGGGCAGTATGGTGACTCACTATATTCTTCACTTAGGCCTCTGGTGAGTGAGCTCCCACACGGATCACAGGGGTAAAAAGCCTAGGTTAGAATGAGGGCAAATGAGGAGTGTTTTCCAAATTTTTTCCAAAAAATTATCCTTCCTGTGCTGTCACAGAAGCAAGCATGACTTTATAGTCAACGTTGTGCACTTCGATTTTGTACTGACAGCGTGTAATCCGGCACCCCCTGATCAGTGCATGTGGTCCTCTAGTTTCCTTTATACACTGTAAAAATGCTACAAACTAGCAGTTCACTTGAATATCCTGATTTTGTTGTCATGGAACAAAATCTTCATTACTAAGCAGGGAGCATAATGATTAAGCGGAGTTCAGCTCCCAGACGGAGCCCTCTTGTTATACCTGATTAACTTTAATAGCTTCAGTCACTTGACTCTCATTTTTAATAGAAATGTTTCCATTTGTAGACATTTTCTTCAGTGAGACAACTGGCCTGTATGATATTACAATACATTAGCATTAGCAAAAATTAACTGGTTCTCAGATTTCTCTCCCGCAGCCTGAAACATGTCCATTCAACAGATGTGCTGTTAATTGCCAAGTGGAGTAGGAATCATAGCAAGTACAGTATTTCCACACAGGCCTTCTTTTAACACATGGGTGACACTGCTTCCTGTGTTTGGCTTCCAGACTGGTTACATAGCAACCGTTGCCACGTTGCCTGTCAATGCCGATTGTCCTTGAGACTTTACCTTGAAAAGGTCTCCCTTGTGTTTTTTCCCCTTAACTGTTTAACAAATTGCTTTTTGTTGGGTGGTGTCCTGTTCGGGCGTGTTTTCTAGAAGCAGGCATCATCTGATCATCCAGAGATTCATTAGCTGCGATTTGTATTGTATTTGTATAGATGTTTGGTTGTCATTGTTAGGAGCTAATTGAGAACCTTTGTGGGGAGAACTCCATAAGATGCAGTCGAAGAGGCAGTAAAGTAAGTTCGTGCATGTGTGCGTGCATAAGCATGAACGCCAGTGTTTACGATTCATATGTTTGTGTCTGAGAAGTGACACTCGTGACGTCGCGTCAACCATATTTGGGTGACCAATACATTACATGATCCAGGGTCATGCCTATACTGTACTATGGGTTTTTCCTGTGTTTGACCGGATGGATGGTAAGTTAGATCGTCACTGGTTTAGGTAAATGAGTAAATCTCTTTATTCTCAACTCTTCAGAGGGTTTAGGCACAGAACTCCAAATGAAGGCAGTGTCCCTAAGACAGACATGGCTTTAATTAGCAGAGCTGGCATCTTAAGCTCTAAATGAGTATTGTCTGGAGAATTAAACACACCTGTTGTTGACTCTGTTGTTTTAGGGATGATTCATGACTGAATATAAATCTGCTGGGAAAAATCAGTTGTTTTTCCACTCATCATCTCAGGCTTTTGTTGAGGCACCTGAATGACCCAATGAAGCACAGAAGGTCCTCTTCGCTAGTACTGAATCCTTTTTGGCTTCAGCTGTGATGTAAAGCAGTGGGTCTCAACTGCTTCAGCGCCAGGATCCACATATTTCCTTGGTCATTAAGTCATGACCCGAAATAGTTATCAATCACGGTTAGGGTGATAATGTTAGAAATTGTCAACCGTGGGAGGGGGTGATTGTGAAAATCTTGTGGGGGAAAAAATCGAAACAAAAAAGGTACTCGCACACTCTGCAACCCACTGAAAATAATCCCACTTTAGGGTCGTGACCCACCAGGTAAGAGACGCTGGTGTAAAGGGAGCGCTTTGGGCAGCTGGAGCCGGGCCCCAGCGTGTATTCTAAGCCCTGCAGCTGCCGTGTTTAATATGGCCGAAAGCGAGGCTGGGATTTGCCTGCCTCTTGCATCATAACTCCGATTCGTCTGTCGCTTCGTATAACGGGCTCAGTGGCTGTGGACAAAGGGAAGAGACAAACCTGCTTCGGGGTAGATTTGGCAGCGGTGTCTGAGAGGTAGACGCCCCATCTCCACTTCTGCTGCCCCTCCCCCATCGCCTGTCACGGTTTCGCGCCGGTCTCGCCCCACTGCATACTCTTTGCTCCTCTCCTCTCTTCTCTGGCATTCGTGCTCCTGTTACCATGCCATGCCGTTACATAAGCTGTAGTATGGATGCGTTCCACAGGGAGTTGGCCGCCCGCGGCCTGTGAAATGGCTCCTTTCTTTCCTCCTCAGATACAGGAGATGATTCACTGTGTGGCTGCCTGGTGGGGGTCTAAACGCTGTTCCTCTCAGAAAGACTCTTAATCTTCCTGTGAAAGTGTGCATTATTTGGGCAAATTAAGCAAAGTTAATTTTAAGTTAAATTAAGCTTTACAGTATTCTATTTCTGCATCATCTGAAGGCAGAATGAGTTTCAGGAACTAGGAACTGGGGAGCTGCAGATGTTTCGCTCGGTGAGAAGGCCATTTGCGGAAGCAATTGCACAAGGGGTAATGGCGTGTTTGTGAGATCTGCCGTTCTGTCTTGTTCCTGAATTAATTTGTTTGTAGGTGCCACATGTTTGTGGGTTTGAATGGAGCAGGGTGGACTGTAGATTAATATACTTCCTTGCATGGAGACTTCTGAGTGGGCAGTATTAACAGTGGGGACAAACCCATTGTTGTTGGGGGGGGCCATTGTATTTGTACTAATGGGCGATGGCCCAGAGCACAAAAGGAGAGTCACCCGCTCAATGTAGTTGACGCCATTGGTTATTTATAAGCTGGTTATCTGCGGAATAAAAGGCGTGGCCGCCATATTGGCCCGGGTCCACTCGGCGTTGGAGGTGTTGGCTAAGGCGTGCAGAATCCGCACACTCACAGCGGCATACCTGACACACGCAGACACAGATCAGGTCAAAGCCCAGGAGGCTTCAGCATCGCACCAGTATGGCATCAGCTCCCTGTGAGCTCCATGGGTCTCAGCCGCCAAGCAGCCTGATGCCTGAAAACCTCGCACTGGACCCGGGAGCGACTGTGTTTATTCCCCTGCGTGCGCAGAGTTCCGCTGTGTTTATGTGCAGTGGCCCTGCTTACTATACGTCACTGTGACAACCATGGGAACTGTAGCAAATGGTAGCTTGCATTTGCCTGATGTGAATCTTTTAGCTATTTATGGGGGTGGGGATGGGGGAGATCAGCCGTGTAGGGGAGGTCCTGTGTTTCTCTCAAGCTGTGGTTTTGGCACTGAGCCAGCGAGAACAGCTGTATACCCCCCCACCCCCGGCCTCTGTCTCCCATCCCCTATTCGCGGATCAGACAGGACAACCTCCAGAACTTACTCTGGTGACCCATTGATGCCCCCCCCCCCCCACGTAACCCATTCATTAAGCCAGTGATAACCAGGACCACTGAGCACTGATGGGAAATAATAGGGTAAGATTATGTGGGGGGCGGGGCCGTGCCATGGAAGGGGGGGGGGCAGAAGGGGCTGGATGTTGTGCAGCGTAGCAGATCGCGATGTCCCTAATAACGCGACGAGGTGTAAGCGCAGCACGCTCCGGGACAGTGTTAATCCCGGCCGGTGGTTTATGTAACAGCCGGTCACGTGGCCACAGACATGGCGTGACATCACGCCTTGCCCTGCTCCTGCTCTCGTTCTCGTTCAATCATTCGCAAGTCTGCCCACGAGAAGGACACAGCGAGTACAGCAGGAACAGCCAGACGCTCCACACCAGCCACCCGAGCTCACGCTCTTCGCTTTCCGTTTTGTTTTTTTTCCCCTCATCTCCGCTGACGTTGCGGTGATGGGCTGGCCGGTCTGGGGGTCCGTGGAGATTTAGCGGGAGAGGTTGTTGGCATTGTTATCGAAGGTGGAGTGCTTATTAACACATCAATGAGAGAAACAGTGATCCGAGTGCAGGGCCCGGATGAGATGGCTGTGAAGCTATTGTTCTGGGAACTGGAACAGCATTTGAAGAGGTAAAATCTGCAGGCGTAGCATTACGCTTGAGCAGCATGCTAGCCTAGGGTCTGTTCCTGTCCTTTGTGAGCTAGCTTCTTAGCGTGCTTTGCGCTGATGCTTTTTTTGTATGTGTGAATGCTCTTGGGCTGGACCAGTGGAGGAAAAAGACACAGACATTTCATTTATGGAAAAGCAGTCATCTTGGTGTTCAGATCCCTTTTTTTTAATCAAAGTCCCAGCGGTTTTATGGTTAAAATAATTTTGGTTGGCATATAGATGTGATGGACATCCATTCTGTAGAGCAGGAGCTGTTGAAACTTTCAGTAGAATTAGGCTTGCAGAATTGTAACTTTAAAATGAGTTTAAAGTGACTTGTGTGTTATGTTGTACATGAAATAGTGGCAAAAATTTATTGATTTGTAACTGTAAATTCAGTTAATGTAGCATTTCTTCACCTATCCTGTAACAAGTTTAAACCATAAGATTAAATCCACATAAGTTGAGTTCAGATTGATTTCTTAATTTAGAATCCAGTAGCTATATAACCAGGTCCCCTTTATCCTGATTGTCCATTACATGTCTTGTGTAACTTATTTATTTTGTTGGGAAGCTTGTCTATTTGTAGCTGTTGCGTATGGGAGAAACAAGGTGATTTTTTTTTTTACATTTCTGTTCATGTTTACTCGTTACAGCTGAGCCTCTTGGGATCCAAACCTGTTTATGCTTCATGTACCTGGGGCAATGAGACATAAGCCTTAAGTACCTCCCAGATACAGGAGATTTATTTGGACTCTGTTACTGCTTAAACCTTAGGGCTGTCTAAGAATATAGATGAGCTGACTCCACTCAGCAAACGTAGTGAGATTTTTGGCTTGTTTTTAAAAACCTGGAAAACTGAAGCAGTTTAAGTCATCTATGTTTGCTGTGCAGCTTTGCCTGATTTGGCATTTTATTCACTTGTCAGTCTTGTTTGTGACATGGTATAACGTCATGTGATAGAGAGCCAGTTGCATCACTTCTTTTAAAAGATCTATATTTGTTAGAGAGGGACCAGGTTCTGGCGTATTGAATCTGAAGTTGCATGAGGATGGGGGGGGGGTGTCTAGTCAACCTGATTTGCCCCACCCCCTACACAAGTTTTAATGACAGAAGGATTTGGAACATGTAATGACCCTGTCGATTGTTTCTGCTTTGTTTAGCATTAGGTCTTATACTTGTTAGCTGGTCTTCCATCATTAAGGAGTGGAAAAAGCATTA